>NC_057808.1:408646306-408646582 GCF_018294505.1 Triticum aestivum
GTAGGATTTTTCACACTTCGGCGAGTACTGGACTGCAGCTAAGCCCCCGAGTGGGAGGGTTGTTCACCACTCGGTGGGATTTTTCACACTTAGGCGAGTACTGGACTGCAGCTAAGCCCCCGAGTGAGAGGCTTGCTCACCACTCGGTAGGATTTTTTACACTTAGGCGAGTACTGGACTGCAGCTAAGCCCCCGAGTGGGAGGGTTGCTCACCACTCGGTGGGATTTTTCACACTTAGGCGTGTACTGGACTGCAGCTAAGCCCCCGTGTGAGAG
>NC_057808.1:408946592-409128649 GCF_018294505.1 Triticum aestivum
TCTCCCCCTCTCTTCCGGTGGCGCCGGAACGCTGCCGTGGCCACCATCATCATCACCGCGATCTTCACCAACACCTCCGCCATCTTCACCAACATCTCCATCACCTTCCTCCCTCTATCTACAGCGGTCCACTCTCCCGCAACCCGCTGTACCCTCTACTTGAACATGGTGCTTTATGCTTCATATTATTATCCAATGATGTGTTGCCATCCTATAATGTCTGAGTAGATTTTCGTTGTCCTATCGGTGGTTGATGAATTGCTATGATTGATTTAATTTGCTTGTGGTTGTGTTGCTGTCGTTTGGTGCCCATCATATGAGCACGCGCGTGGATCACACCATAGGGTTAGTTGTATGTTGATAGGACTATGTATTGGAGGGCAAGAGTGACAGAAGCTTCAACCTAGCATAGAAATTGATGCATACGGGATTGAAGGGGGGCCAATATAACTTAATGCTATGGTTGGATTTTACCTTAATGAATGTTAGTAGTTGCAGATGCTTGCTAATAGTTCCAATCATAAGTGCATAGAATTCCAAGTCAGGGATGACATGCTAGCAGTGGCCTCTCCAACATAAAACTTGCTATCGGTCTTGTAAAGTAGTCAATTGCTTAGGAACAATTTCGCAACTCCTACCACCACTTTTCCACACTCGCTATATTTACTTTATTGTGTCTTTATCTAAACAGCCCCTAGTTTTTATTTACGTGCTCTTTATTATCTTGCAAACCTATCCAAAAACACCTACAAAGTACTTCTTGTTTCATACTTGTTCTAGGTAAAGGAAACGTCAAGCGTGCGTAGAGTTGTATCGGTGGTCGATAGAACTTGAGGGAATATTTGTTCTACCTTTAGCTCCTCGTTGGGTTCGACACTCTTACTTATCGAAAGAGGCTACAATTGATCCCCTATACTTGTGGGTTATCAATATGCTCCATGGTGTTCAAAACGTTTTTGAAGTCCCGGTTCTAAGCCGCAAAGGATGTTGCACTAAACTATCAAGTAGTTATCATACCGAGCTTGCCAAATGTTCATATCGTCTGGATTTGCTCCTGCAATAGGTCCGTCACCTAGAGGTGCATCAAGGACATAATTCTTCTGTGCAGCAATGAGGATAATCCTCAGATCACGGACCTAGTCCGCATCATTGCTACTATCATCTTTCAACATAGTTTTTTCTCTAGGAACATATCAAAAATAAAAAGGGAGCTACATCGCGAGCTATTGATCTACAACATAGTTATGCAAATACTATCAGGACTAAGTTCATGATAAATTAAAGTAAAATTAATCATATTACTTAAGAACTCCCACTTAGATACACATCCCTCTAGTCATCTAAGTGATAACGTGATCCAAATCAACTAAACCATGTCCGATCATCACGTGAGATGGAGTAATTTTCAATGGTGAACATCACTATGTTGATCATATCTACTATATGATTCATGCTCGACCTTTCGGTCTCAGTGTTCCGAGGCCATATCTGCATATGCTAGGCTCGTCAAGTTTAACCCGAGTATTATGCGTGTGCAAAACTGGCTTGCACCCATTGTATGTGAACGTAGAGCTTATCACACCCGATCATCACGTGGTGTCTCGGCACAACGAACTATAGCAACGGTGCATACTAAGGGAGAAAACTTGTACCTTGAAATTTAGCAAGAGATCATCTCATAATGCTACCGCCGTACTAAGCAAAATAAGATGCATAAAAAGATAAACATCACATGCAATCAAATAAGTGATATGATATGGCCATCATCATCTTGTGCCTTTGATCGCCATCTCCAAAGCACCGTCATGATCACCATCGTCACCGGCTTGACACCTTGATCTCCATCGAAGCATCATTGTCGTCTCGCCAACTATTGCTTCTACGACTATCGCTACCGCTTAATGATAAAGTAAAGCAATTACATGGCGATTGCATTTCATACAATAAAGCGACAACCATATGGCTCCTGCCAGTTGCCGATAACTGTTGCAAAACATGATCATTTCATACAACAATTTATATATCATCACGTTTTGACCATATCACCTCACAACAAGCCCTGCAAAAACAAGTTAGACGTCCTCTACATAGTTGTTGCAAGTTTTACGTGGCTGCTACGGGCTTCTAGCAAGAATCGTTCTTACCTACGCATCAAAACCACAACGATTTTTCGTCAAGTGTGTTGTTTTAACCTTCAACAAGGACCGGCCGTAGTCACACTCGATTCAACTAAAGCTGGAGAAACAGACACCCACTAGCCACCTGTGTGCGAAGCACAGCGGTAGAACCAGTCTCATGAACGCGGTCATGTAATGTCGGTCTGGGCCGCTTCATCCAACAATACCGCCGAATCAAAGTATGACATGCTGGTAAGCAGTATGACTATTATTGCCCACAACTCTTTGTGTTCTACTCGTGCATATAACATCTACGCATAGACCTGGCTCGGATGCCACTGTTGGGGAACGTAGTATTTTAAAAAAATCCTACGATCACGCAAGATCTATCTAGGAGAAGCATAGCATCGAGCGGGGAGAGTGTGTCCACGTACCCTCGTAGACCGAAAGCGGAAGAGTTTAGTCACGCGGTTGATGTAGTCGAACGTCTTCGCGATCCAAACGATCAAGTACCGAACGCACGGCACCTCTGCGATCTGCACACGTTCAGCTCGGTGACGTTCCTCGAACTCTTGATCCAGTTGAGGCCGAGGGAGAGTTCCATCAACACGACGACGTGGTGACGGTGATGATGAAGTTACCGGCGCAGGGCTTCCCCTAAGCACTACGACGATATGACCGAGGTGTGTAACTGTGGAGGGGGGCACCGCACACGGCTAAGACAAATCTTGAAGTGCCTTTGGGGTGCTCCCCTCCCCCGTATATAAAGGAGGGAGGGAGGAGGCGGCCGGCCTAGGGGCGCGCCAAGCATAGGTAGTCCTACTAGGACTCCCAAGTCCTAGTAGGATTCCCTTTCCTATTCTGAGTAGGAGAGAAGGAAAGAGAGGGAGAGGGAGAAGGAAAGGGGGGCTGCGCCCCCACCCCTTGTCCAATTCGGTTTGGGCAGGGGGGAGGCGTGTGCCACCTCTTGGCCCTTCTCCCCTCTCTCCACTAAAGCCCAATAAGGCCCATTACTTCTCCCAGTGAATTCCCGTAACTCCCCGGTACTCCAAAAAATACCCGAATCACTCGGAACCTTTCCGATGTCTGAATATAGCCTTCCAATATATGAATCTTTACCTCTCGACCATTTCGAGACCCCTCGTCATGTCCGTGATCTCATCCGAGACTCCGAACAAACTTCGGTCATCAAATCACATAACTCATAATACAAATCGTCATCGAACGTTAAGCGTGCGGACCCTACGGGTTCGAGAACTATGTACACATGACCGAGACACAGCTCCGGTCAATAACCAATAGCGGAACCTGGATGCTCATATTGGCTCCTACATATTCTACGAAGATCTTTATCGGTCAAACCGCATAACAACATACGTTGTTCCCTTTGTCATCGGTATGTTACTTGCCCGAGATTCGATCGTCGGTATCATCATACCTAGTTCAATCTCGTTACCGGCAAGTCTCTTTACTCGTTCCGTAATGCATCATCCTGCAACTAACTCATTAGTCACATTGCTTGCAAGGCTTATAGTGATGCGCATTACCGAGACGGCCCAGAGATACCTCTCGGATACACGGAGTGACAAATCCTAATCTCGATCTATGCCAACTCAACAAACACCTTCAAAGACACCTGTAGAGCATCTTTATAATCACCCGGTTACGTTGTGACGTTTGATAGCACACAAGGTGTTCCTCCGGTATTCGGGAGTTGCATAATCTCATAGTCAGAGGAACATGTATAAGTCATGAAGAAAGCAATAGCAATAAAACTAAACAATCATAATGCTAAGCTAACGGATGGGACTTGTCCATCACATCATTCTCTAATGATGTGATCCCGTTCATCAAATGACAACACATGTCTATGGTCAGGAAACATAACCATCTTTGATAAACAAGGTAGTCAAGTAGAGGTATACTAGGGACACTCAGTTTGTCTATGTATTCACACATGTACTAAGTTTCCGGTTAATACAATTCTAGCATGAATAATAAACATTTATCTTGATATAAGGAAATATAAATAACAACTTTATTATTGCCTCTAGGGCATATTTCCTTCAGCAGGTGGGATCGAAGGAGAGTGTGCGCCGCATGGAGCACATTTGATGGGGAAGGGCCATCAAGATCCAGTCGACGGTGTGCCTGACGACGTCTTCCCACAGAGGGCTGGCCTCCCATCATCGTTGGCCCCTAAGATTGGGATATGCCAATCATGATGTGGCGTGAGAGTGCCCGAATTGGCTGGAGAGTGTTCTCCCGACGCCATCAGTGAAGATGGTGACGAATCTGCCAAAGAAACGAAAGAAACTGGGGCCTCAACCCCCTAGTTGGCGCGCCAGGTGTCGACGTGCTATCGTTGATATCAGGATCAGGGAAACCCCCTTTTAGTTGTTTGGCCAGAGGCTAAAACACTCACACGTTTCTCAAGCTTCCTGTGAACTAATGACGCAAGTCGTTACCCAAGTTCAGACCAGCCGTAGGTAATACCCTACTCCTGCCTTTTGTGTGTTGACGAGAAGATGAACTACAAGGTTGAGTTGAAATCTCACTACTAGTCTGGGTAGTGCTCGGGGGAGGGGGGGTCAGCTGTCCCGAGCACCCTTCTCTTTCTTCTTTCTAGTTCTTCTCTAAAAGCTAACTCGCCGGTTCTTTGGATTCAGCCCTTCTAATGGTTGCGGTCTTCCCCTTATATAGATTTTGGGGGTCCCACAATCATCCTCTTAAGTACAAGATACAAATAGCACTTTGGTATCCCTGCCCCATGTACTTGCTTGGGGCTTGTGAGTAGAGGCAAGCAAATGGTCGTCTAAATCCTGTGTATTTTCAGTTGAGAAATGTATTGGTTATGGTCGTTGAGGGAGTCCTGGATTAAGGGGTCCTCGGGCGTCCGGGCTGTGTGACGTGGGCCGGACTAATGGGCCGTGAAGATACAAGACTGAAGACTTCCTCCTATGTCCGGATGGGACTCTCCTTTGCGTGAAAGGCAAGCTTGGCGTTCGAATATGAAGATTCCTTCCTCTGTAAACCGACTATGTATAACCCTAGGTCCCTCCGATGTCTATATAAACCGGAGGGTGTAGTCCGTACAGGCGATCATAACCATAACCATACAGGCTAGACAGCTAGGGTTTAGCCATTACGATCTCGAGGTAGATCAACTCTTGTAACCCCATATTCATCCAAGATAATCAAGCAGGAAGTAGGGTATTACCTCCATCAAGAGGGCCCGAACCTGGGTAAACATCGTGTCCCCGTCTCCTGTTACCATCGATCCTCAGACGCACAGTTCGGGACCCCCTACCCGAGATCCGCCGGTTTTGACACCGACATTGGTGCTTTCATTGAGAGTTCCTATGTGGCCTCGACAGCAGGATTGATGGATCGCCTTGTTATCAAGGACAGCATCACTTCCGGAGGAGCCCTGGCCTCAGGCCAAACCCTCCGACTGGGCAGCTTTACCATGGCCGCCCGTTTGGCCGTTAAGCCGATGATGACTTCACAAGTCATCGAAAATCGTCTCCGTGTGAGTCCCGAATACTCCAAACGGATGGATCCAGCAGATTTGTCATCCTTAAACGAACTCCTGGATCGCATCGCCACCCTGGGGGTCGCCTCAGACTATGATCAGATTGGGCTCGAACCCGATCAGAGAGAAATCAAATCTCCGCTGGTCACCCATCAGATAGCGGTCGTAGAAGAGCAAAACAATAACTCTTCCCCTATATTGAAAACAAGCCATGTTTGGATTTCCGAGCTCGGAGAGCCGGATACCCATCTGCAGGGTGACGCTCCCAGTTCTCCGAACTTAGAATCAGGCGTTGAGCCTAAATAATCAGCGGACATCCCGGAGCCCGAGCTAATAAAACCGGAAGTTCTTCAAACTCTGGACTCCACATTGGGTCAGGGTTCGGATTTAACGCCACCCACCCACCAACAAGCAATATTCGCCAAGCAATTCTGGCCCCCTGGATATATGCGACCTCATGTTCGTACGATAGCAGCCTCAGGAAACAGTCCATCACTTTTGGGCCAGATTCCTCCTTGTCAAGGACAAGATTAAAGATTGCCGGGACGAGGACGCAATTTCAGTATTATGCAATAATTGCGTGGATGAGGGGATCCTCAATGCCCTCAACCGTCATGGCGTACTACACTTCGCTGACTTGGCAACCATAGTACAGAAGTACTGCGCTATGGAAAGCGCCTGGAAAACTCAAACAGCTCGCTGGGAACCACCGGCCTTCATGCCACCTCCCGGGCGGGCAAAAGGATGCACCCTCGCGACGCACCCGACCCCGTAGGCAAGAAAATAAAACCCATCACGGGGCATGGAACCGTTCTTGAGGGATGGCTCGATAAGCCATGCAAAATACACACGACACCGGATACCAAACCAACCCGCAGCCTCAGAGCATGTTGTATACTCTGGCAAGTGGCCAAGAGCGGCGAGGATATCCTCACCAAAAATAGCTCGGAGCAGTACTCTCCGAAAGACGACGACCTCACAGTATTGACGGTCTTCGAGACTTTCTCCTCAAACAATCGGCGCAAGAGGGCACTCCGTGACCTCGCCGAAATCGGCGCAATGAATCCCTGGAACGATACGGCCATAAATTTTAATGCCGATGATGAACCAAAATTCCGGTCAGTCCGAGCACCAGCCGCCTTGGTCCTCAATCCAATTGTGGATGGTTTTCAGCTCACTAAAGTGCTCATGGACGGTGGCAGCCGGCTGAACCTCATCTACGAGGACACGCTCAATAAAATGCAAATAGATAGGAGCCGCATCGAGCAAAGTAATACGACCTTTCGAGGAATCATTCCCAGTCGGGAAGCAAGATGCGCGGGAAGCATCACACTCGACGTGGTATTCGGCACGCCGGAGAACTGTAGATCCGAAGAGTTAACCTTCCAAGTGGCCCCTTTCAATAGTGGATATCATGCCCTGTTGGGGCGAGACGCATTCACGCGCTTTCAAGCCATACCTCATTACGGGTATATGAAGCTCAAGATGCCCGGGCCCAACTGTATTATCACTCTCGCTAGTGATCCGGACATAGCACTCCGCACCGAAAACAAAACTGCATCCCTGGCCCTCGAGGCACTATTTGAAGCCCTCGCGGTCGAAGAATTAACCGCACTACGCTCCACGGTGGATAGCGACGATGTAGTCAAATTTCAGGTCCACCCGACGGACCCCAAGAAGACAGCTTCCATCGGGGCACAGCTAGACCCGATGGTTGACGCTGCATTATCCGCGTTCCTGCGCGAGAACTGGGATATATTCGCCTGGCACCCTTCTGATATGCCAGGAATCCCACGCAGATTGGCCGAACACAGCCTCAATATATTGAAGGGATACAAGCCGGTCAAGCAAACACTGCGGACTTTTCCGAACCCAAACGACAAGCTATGGGGGGGATCTAGCCAAGTTAATTGAGGCCGGGTTCATCAGAGAAATAAAACACCCGGACTGTCTAGCAAACCTTGTGATGGTACCAAAGAAGGATAAATCCTGGCGCCTGTGCGTCGATTTTAAAGACCTCAACAAGGCATGCCCTAAGGATCCCTTCCCCCTCCCCCACATCAATCAGACCATTGATGCTACTGCAGGACACGACTCACTATGTTTCCTCGACGCATACTCCGGATACCATCAAATCAAAATGAAGGAGTCTGATCAAGCCACAAGAGCGTTCATTACCCCATACAGGCCTTTCTGCTTCAACACTATGCCCTTTGGACTCAAAAACGCCGGCGCCACCTACCAACGCATGATTCAAACATGCCTGGAGAAACAAATCGGCAAGACAGTCGAAGCGTATGTGGATGACGTCGTCATCAAAACCAAGCACATCGAGTCACTAGTAGACGACATGCATCTCACATTTGACAACCTCCGCACATATGACATCAAGCTCAATCCGGAAAAGTGTTTCTTCGGTATCCCTGCCGGAAAACTGCTGGGCTTCATCGTTTCCAATAGAGGATTGAGCAAACCCAGCCAAAATCCGAGCTTTGTCACAACTGGCTACACCAACAGACCTCAAACAGGTCCAAAAACTAGCCGGATGCATGGCAGCTTTAAGCCGCTTTATCTCCAGACTAGGAGAAAAGGCATTGCCACTATATCGCCTGCTTCGACGGACCGATCACTTCGAGTGGACGGACACGACAACGGCCGGACTGGAAGAAATAAAGGCTCTTTTGGCGAGCAACCCAATCCTGGCTGCGCCGAATGTCGGTGAACCCATGTTATTATACATCTCTGCAACACACCGGGTGGTGAGTGCGGTGCTCGTCGTCGAATGAGAGGAGGACGGACATAAATTCACACTTCAGGAACTGGTATACTATGTATCCACTATCCTCACACTATGCAAATCCCGGTACCCTCATTACCAAAAGATAGCATATGCGGTCTTCATGGCCTCCCTAAAGCTACGGCACTACTTCCAAGAGTGCTCAATCACGGTGTGTCGTGGTATTCTCACGGGGGGTGCAATACGACAGATGCCACAAGGTGGCTTCATGTGAGGGCAAGACTGCTGCTGGAATATCCGGGGACGGGTATGCGAGTATCACGCGATAGTTTACCTAGGTTCAGGGCTCTCCGGAGAGATAATACCCCTACTCCTGCATGTCTGGATATATATGTTGGGTGTACATCGGGCAGTACAAAGTGCTCCTGGAGTTGTATCTGAGATCAGTGCCACAGGCATCTGATCTCATATATATGCTAGTGTGTGGCGTGGCTCTTGTGGCCGAATGAGTATGTGTGCTCATACGTGTGTGGGTGGATGGATGGATGGATGGATGGCTAGCTAGCTTGCTAGCTTTCTTGAGTGTGGGTGCGTGAGAGTCCCCTTTCCTGGATGGATGGATGAGGCCTCCTTTTATAGTGTGAGGTAGCTTAGGATGTACGCTAGGTGGTGGCATGGGCATAGGCATGGTGGGTGGTGGCCCACCCACCAATGACACTATTCGGGGAACATCGATGTGATGTGTTACACCTGCTACAGTGCTCCACTATTCTCCAGCAACGTCGGGTACGGCTGTCTCGTCGGGGTCTTGTCGATGTCAGGTCGGAGCAGCGGTTGACTACGCGCAGCAGGCCGGCTGGACCAGCCGGACGGAGAGCATGCCGGGTGGCGAGTCGGCCCGGGCAGTCGGACGGGGGGCCGCCTGGGGCGGCCTGAGCAATCGGACTGAGGGGCTTTGCTAGCCTCGATGTCTTGAAATATCGTCTCGCCGTCTTCGGGGTACCCGTGGTCAATTACCCCGACAGTAGCCTCCGAGCCTCCGGGCAACTTGGCAAAGATGGGCGGAGGTTTTTTAGCGGGTGTTGATGTAGAAGTTGCTTGATGACGGCCGGCTGCAGGCCGCAGCTGGTGTGGCTTGCTTCCGGCGGGGGCGCGCCAGCGCACCCGCTGGGTGTAGCCTCCGGGCAACTTGGAAAAGTTGGGCCGAGGCTTTTCGCGGTTGTTGGTGTAGATGATGACGTCAATGTCCGCTGACTGGTGCTGTCGGGCGCGGACGCGGGGTACGCCGACTGAAGCTGTCGAGCGCGGACGCGGGGTCCGCCGACTGATGATGTTGCTGACAGCCGGCTGCGGGCTGGAGCCGGCGTGGCTTGCTTCCAGTGGGGGGGCAGCTCACCCACTGGGTGTAGCCTCCGAGCCTTCGAGTGAGGAGGGGGTTCCCCACGGAAATGATCATGCAAAAAACAAAGTTAGTCTGCGCAGATATATCAAATGTTTGCTTTTAGCATTGCAAGTTTTATGCGGAGGGTGCCGACTCGGCTTCGTCCAAGCCCCCTTCAATCTTTTTCATGTTCCCTTTGCTCTTTGGCTCGTGCTCTCGCTAGCCGGACAGCTGCTCTGCGTTCTGTGGATGAGAGTGGGCCGCGGAGTGGAGTGTCCACTACTCAGACTCCGGGAGCGGATTTAACCGAGCAGATACTCATAAAGGAAACGGTCGGGTCACCCCAACCATTTTTCGCCCCGGACGTTTTTCGCGTGGGTGGCCTCCAGCGTTTGCTCTTGCTAGCCGAACAACCGCTCTATGGTCTGTAGCCGAGAGTGAGCCTTTGGTACCGCGCATGCTACTAAGCCGTCTACGGGAACGAGCGCCTCAGGCCAAGCGGCCAGCCTCCGGGCCAACTCTAGCTGGCGCCGGGCCAAATAGTGATGCAACTGTAATAAAATGCGGAGATGGCCCTCCAAGTATCGCTCGGGGTTTACCGTGTTTGCGCGGTGCAAAAACATACAGGTGAGGAGCTCACATTGTTTTGACGCAAATGAAGCGAAGGTTGACGAAGACAGCCGGAGCGGCTTGGCACTCGCGGAGCGCGCCGGTACATCCGCTGGGGATAGCCTTCGAGCCTCCGGGTGCTCGAAGAGGGTTCAGCCGGCCGGATCCGACCGACCAAGCATCGAGGCGGCGAGCGGCGACGTGGGCAGTCGACCAGAGCAGCCGACGGGACTGCGGCCCGTGCAGTCGGCCATACACGCAGTTGGGCAGCCGGCCACGGGCGCAGCCGTGTACGTGGGCGTGCAGTCGGTCGTGCATGCATGTTGCATGCCTATAATATCTCTCTTTTTTTAGCTGAGCAGCCGGCTAGGCACCTGGCCCTTCACTTTTCTTCAGCCGGCTTGGCCAGCCGGATGCACACACTTATTTTTCTTGCTACACGAGCAGCCGGCCACTACTGCCGACCAGCGGAAGCCGGCCTGGGAACGCGGTGACAACAGGCGGTAGGGTCGGCCCGGTCGACACGAGCGGGCGCGAGGTGGCCAGGCGTGCGGGAGAGGTGGCGCCTGCAGGCGCGGCATGCGGCCAGGTGCGAGGCCGGCATGAAGCACCCGGCAGCCGGCGGGGCCCGGAGTCGGCCGTTGCAGGAGCGGGCGGCCGCAGCGACCCGGCAGGCGCGACGGGGCGGAGAAGGGGATGCGTGCGAGTGGGCGAAGCCGGCGGGGAGCCATCGGACGCTGGGGGACAGAGGCCGGCACGGGGCAACGGCAGCCGGCGCAGCCGGGTCCGGAGCAGCCGGACTGCGCGGGGGGGACGCGGAGCAGGCGGCCCGGCGGAGTCGGCGCGCGCGCAGTCGCGGGAGTCGGAGCGGTGACATGGAGCCGGTGCTAACCGGGTGCGCGGGAGGCGGAGGAAACCGGAGGGCTGGGCGGCTCGGAAAGCACGACGCGCGCGTGAGGCGGAGGCGGCCAGGCGGGGCCGGGCGTCAGCGGGCGCGGAGCCGGAGGAAAACCAGGCGCGGCCGGACGACCGAGGCGGGCATGAGGAAGCCGGCCAGGGCAGCGGGCCGGCGGGCGGCTGTGGCCGGCGGGCGGCTGTGGCCGGAGGCGGCCGAGTCTGAGGCCGCGCTGGCGAGCGGGCGCAGCAGAGACGGCTGGAGCGCGGGAGAGGGTTGTGGAGGCGGGTGCTCGCGAATAGTCGGCGACGGGGACGGCCGGGCGTGGACGCGCGACCACATACAGAGAAGGCCAGGTGCCGCGCGGGGCGGGCGGAGCGGCACACGGCCGGACGTCGCGGCGTCCGCCGCTGCTGGTGCTTGAAGCTCGAACGCCAACTGTATGGGCATAGTCTGGGAACTGTACAAGCAACGTCCGGCTAGTGTCTGGGTTGCATATTGTTAGGATGATCTCCACCGTGTGGGCCCAACGGCCCACCGGGCCCTTAGATCCGCGCCCTAATCGGGGGCACTCAACCCACTATGGTTGACGGGCCCCTGTCACCTGCACTATATATAAAGAGGTGGGGTCGGCGGCTCGCGATACGAGGTTCGTCGCAACGCCGTACACCCCACCTAATCCCCTACCGATCTAGGGTTAGTGCAGTGCTGTTGGGAAGCGCCGCCACCACTTCGCCCACGATCTGCCATCACCACCGCCGCCATCCACCATGGCCACCCCATCGAGTTCATCCGGCAAGGCAGAAGGTAAATCACCGGATTGATCTAAGCCTACCCGATCCAAGAGGTCTAACAAATATGACTAGTGTACGAGGCATGCATGGCCTGCATCTTGGAAGTGTGCGGAGAATATCTGGCCATTATATGAGCAATATGTGGATGGTGTATGGCCATGGTTTGGTAGTCTGAGCGGGAGCGAAAGACACGCTCGCGAGGCACGATGCCAGCTTTGGCTGCGAAGCCCGGGCCGCCGGCGAACGGGGCGCGAGCGATGAGGGGAAGCAGGGGGCGTGAGGGCTGCAGTGCACCCGCGCGGAGGCGGAGGTGCTCGCAGTGGGCGAGGCGAAGCAAACCGGACGCGGCGCACACGAAGGTGGAGCAGAGCTGAAGCGGCGAGCGCGTGGACCGAAGGCGGACGACGATGACGTTCCGCCCAGCATGGTCTGCGCCGGGGGCGTGCTGATGTCGAGCCCCCGACCGGCGCCACAGAGATGTTGCGGCGGTGATGACGAAGAGGCTGAGGCCGACGACGAGGGCGTGCCGCCCCGCGCGGTCGCCCCAGGGGCGTGTCGATGTCGATCCCCCGAGCGCTATCGGGGAGACGGCGTGACGCCGCGGTGATGATGATGAAAATGGCGAGGCCGACGACGAAGACGCACCGCCCCGCGCGGTCGCTCCGGGGACGAGTCGATGTCGAGCCCCCGACCGCTGTTGGAGAGACGGCGCGACGTCGTGGCGGTGAAGACGAAAATGGTCCCGCCTGGATTGCGAAACCAGCAGCAGCGTGGTATCATAGTACCGGCCCACGGTGGGCGCCAACTGTCGGGGTATTCTCACAGTGGGGTGCAAGACGACAGATGCCACAAGGTGGCTTCGTGTGAGGGCAAGACTGCTGATGGAATATCCGGGGACAGGTATGCGAGTATCACGCGGTAGTTTACCCAGGTTCGGGGCTCCGGAGAGATAATACCCCGACTCCTGCATGTCTTGATATATATGTGGGGTGTACATCGGGCAGTACAAAGTGTTCCTGGAGCTGTATCTGAGATCAGTGCCACATGCATCTGATCTCGTATATATGCGAGTGTGTGGCGTGGCTGGCCGTGGCTCTTGTGGCCGAATGAGTATGTGTGCTCATACGTGTGTGGGTGGATGGATGGATGGATGGATGGCTAGCTAGCTTGCTTGAGTGTGGGTGCGTGAGAGTCCCCTTTCATGGACGGATGGATGAGGCCTCCTTTTATAGTGTGAGGTAGCTTAGGATGTAAGCTAGATGGTGGCATGGGCATAGGCATGGTGGGTGGTGGCCCACCCACCAATGACACTATTCGGGGAACATCGATGTGATGTGTTACATCTGCTACAGTGCTCCACTATTCTTCAGCAGTGTCGGGTACGGCCGTCTCGTCGGGGTCTTGTCGATGTCGGATCGGAGCAGCGGTTGACTCCGCACAGCAGGGTGGCTGGAGCAGCCGGACGGAGAGCAGGCCGGGTGGCGAGTCGGCCCGGGCAGTCGGACGGCGGGCCGCCTGGGGCGGCCTGAGGAGTCGGACTGAGGGGCTTTGCTAGCCCCGATGTCTTGAAATATCGTCTCGCCGTCTTCGGGGTACCCGTGGTCAATTACCCCGAGACGGTGGCTTCCGAAGTACCACTCAATGGCATAATAAACAACCGCGATGCTACAGGCCGGATTGCCAAGTGGGCCATTGAGCTCTTGCCATTTGATATAACATATAAACGATGTCGAGCCATCAAATCCCAAGTATTGGCTGACATCGTCGCCGAATGGACAGAGGCCTAACTCCCTAAAGAGTATGGTACATATTTCAATTGGGTCATGCATTTCGATGGCTCTAAAATGCTGGCCGGTTTACGAGCGGTCGTTGTCTTAACGTCCCCCATAGGAGACACAGTCCAGTAGTACTCCAAATATTATAGACAAACTCCAATAATGCAGCAGAATACGAGGCCTTATTGCATGGTCTTCGGATGGCTGTCTCCATGGGCATACAACACCTGGAGTTGCGCGGGGATTCAAAGCTCGCAATATCCCAAATAAACGAAGACTTCGACGCCAAAGATCTGAAGATGGCGTCCTATCGCAACGTCGTACTCAAAATATCAGCTCGGTTCGAGGGTCTCAAGTTTCATCACGTGGCTCGAGAAAGTAATCAGGCGGCGGATGTCCTTGCTCGCATGGGCGCCAAGCGTGACCCCGTCCCGCCTAACATCTTCTTGGAAAGGCTCTTCAAGCCATTCGTGGTGTGGCAGGACGAGAGCGGCAACACTAGTCCGGATGCGGTTATACCCCCGGATTCCGAACACAATACTGATATCATCGGGGGCTCAGCCACCGAAATAACACCGTCGGCCCATCTAATAATGGCAGTAATTTCCCCATGGACCAAACCCTTCTTGGCCTACCTTAATAGGCGAGAACTCCCTGAGGATCAGAATGAGGCTCGCTGCATCGTTCGGCGTTCGAAAGCCTACCAGGTTCATGAAGGAGAGCTCTACAAGAAGAGCGCCACCGGAATATTTCAAAGATGTATCTCCGAAGAGAAGGACGGCAGCTCCTGGCCGAAATCCATGCTGGCCTTCGCGGTCACCACGCCGCGGCTCGGACTCTTGTAAGCCAGGCCTTCCGCACTGGTTTCTTTTGGCCGACGGCCCGAGCAGATGCACAGGACCTTGTCCAACGTTGTGTAGGATACCATCTTTTCGCCAGTCAAAGCCATATGCCGCCTACCGCCCTACAAACAATCCCCATTACTTGGACTTTCGCGGTCTGGGGGCTTGATATGGTCGGACCCCTTAAAGGGGGAAGCCACAAGGAAAAATATATGCCGGTAATGGTAGACAAATTCATTAAGTGGATAGGGGCCAAACCAGTTAAAACGGCCGAAGCCGGACCTGTGATAGACTTTATATCGGGTGTCATACACTGTTATGGTGTCCCACACAGCATCATCACCGATAACGGCTCCAACTTCACAGCTGACGAAGTGAAAAACTGGTGTGATAACCTGGGCATCAAGCTCGCTTATGCCTCTGTCTATCACCCCCAAACAAACGGTCAAGTCGAGCGGGCTAATGGTCTTATTATGAGCGGCATTAAGCCTAGACTAGTGCGGTCCTTAAAAGAGTCAGACAAACACTGGGTTGAGGAGCTCGACTTCGTACTCTAGGGGCTGCGGACCACACCGAATCGCACTACTCGATACACACCATTCTTCATGGTGTACGGCGCAGAGGCTGTTTTGCCCTACGACATCATTCATGACTCACCTCGAGTGCGCATGTATGAAGAGAGAGAAGCTGAGCTCGATCGGCAGGACAGTCTAGATGCCCTGAAGGAGGAGCGCGACGTCGCAAAAGCCCGTTCCGCATTCTATCAACAATAAGCTCGCAGATACCGAAGATTCTACGCCTAGAGCCGGACTCATTGTTCGTTTTCCTTTTCTCCCTTTTTCATTTTTTCTCTCTTTAACATTTCCTTTAGCTTTCTAGCTCTTGTGCGGCTAGACCACACACTTATGAGGTACACAGCCTTAAATGTATACGCCCATAATACCTGGGGGCTTCTTTTACAAAAGCTTATTATCATTTTCCGAGCATCAAGCTCACTACACATGTGTCCTTTATACCTTTTCTTCGCCATTATATGCACCTTTATGACTTAAGTTTTTGCCAAGCTGGGTTGCCTGGCTCATGTGCTTATGCCCTACGTTCCTGTTTGTTCGGCTAGGGCATAAAGGGAGCACCTCTGCGATTGTTACAACCGGGTCATCTAGACTTGTACCTCGGACTGGGTGAAGCCGAAAGCTAGCATTCTTAAGGGAATAATAGGTCGGCGGACTAAAGAAGTTTTACCCTCGTTGCACTATGAACTCCCAGATGTTACGTATACTGCGATTTTTCGAATCATAGTTTGGGCATGCATACTAACGCATGTTCACCCAGGGAAAGGAACCCTTAACAGAACTATTCTCTCTGGAAGATGTTTCTTACAATCAATAAGTAATATAGCATAGCTAGCCGAATACAACTTGTCTGTTCAAGCAACTATGACCCCTATGCCTGGTTTCCACGCATGCCTCGACATTTATCGCTGGTCCGGTATTCGGAAACACTCCGCACCTTCGGGTCCGGAGGTCGAAGCGAAAAGGTCTGCCATGACAATCGTTTTACAATTCGGCTAGGGACAAATTTGACAATAGAAGTACATCTTGATACGTCTCCAACGTATCTATAATTTTTGATTGTTCCATGCTATATTATATTCTATTTTG
The DNA here is from genome assembly GCF_018294505.1 of Triticum aestivum. Taxonomy (NCBI): domain Eukaryota; kingdom Viridiplantae; phylum Streptophyta; class Magnoliopsida; order Poales; family Poaceae; genus Triticum; species Triticum aestivum. Next base: position 408,962,939 of record NC_057808.1, read on the forward strand.
GATGATTAATGGGCTTTATTATACACTTTTATATTATTTTTGGGACTAACCTATTAACCGGAGGCCCGGCCCAAATTGCTGTTTTTTTGCTTATTTCAGTGTTTCGCAGAAAAAGAATATCAAATGGAGTCCAAATGGAGTGAAACCTTCCGGAACGTGATTTTCGGAACAAACGTGATCCAGAGGACTTGGAGTCTACGTAAAGCAATCAACGAGGAGAGCACGAGGTAGGGGGCGCGCCTACCCCCCTCCCCAGGCGCGCCCTCCACCCTCGTGGGGCCCATGTTGCTCCACCGACATACTTCTTCCTCCTATATATACCTACGTACCCGCAAACCATCAGAAGCATCCACGAAAACCTAGTTCCACCGCCGCAACCTTCTGTACCCGTGAGATCCCATCTTGGGGCCTTTTCCGGCGTCCTGCCGGAGGGGGCATTGATCATGGAGGGCTTCTAAATCAACACCATAGCCTCTCTGATGATGTGTGAGTAGTTTACCTCAGACCTTCGGGTCCATAGTTATTAGCTAGATGGCTTCTTCTTTCTCTTTGGATCTCAATACAAATTTCTCCTCGATTCTCTTGGAGATCTATTTTATGTAACTCTTCTTTTGCGGTGTGTTTGTCGAGATCCGATGAATTGTGGTTTATGATCATATGAACAATATTTGAATCTTCTCTGAATTCTTTTATGTATGATTGGTTATCTTTGCAAGTCTCTTCGAATTATCAGTTTGGTTTGGCCTACTAGATTGATCTTTCTTGCAATAGGAGAAGTGCTTAGCTTTGGGTTCAATCTTGTGGTGTCCTTTCCCAGTGACAGCAGGGGCAGCAAGGCACGTATGCCATCGAGGATAACAAGATGGGGTTTATATCATATTGCATGAGTTTATCCCTCTACATCATGTCATCTTACTTAAAGCATTACTCTGTTCTTATGAACTTAATACTCTAGATGCATGCTGGATAGCGATCGATGTGTGGAGTAATAGTAGTAGATGCACGCAGGAGTCGGTCTACCTGTCACGGTGTGATGCCTATATACATGATCATACCTAGATATTCTCATAACTATGCTCAATTCTATCAATTGCTCGACAGTAATTTGTTCACCCACCGTAATACTTATGCTCTTGAGAGAAGCCACTAGTGAAACCTATGGGCCCCGGGTCTATTTTCCATCATATTAATCTTCCAACACTTAGTTATTTCTTTTGCCGTTTATTATACTTTGCATCTTTATAATAAAAATACCAAAAATATTATCTTATCATATCTATCAGGTCTCACTCTCGTAAGTGACCGTGAAGGGATTGACAACCCCTTTATCGCGTTGGTTGCGAGGTTCTTATTTGTTTGTGTAGGTGCGTGGGACTCGCGGGTGGTCTCCTACTGGATTGATACCTTGGTTCTCAAAAACTGAGGGAAATACATACGCTACTTTGCTGCATCACCCTTTCCTCTTCAAGGGAAAACCAACGCAGTGCTCAAGAAGTAGCAAGAAGGATTTCTGGCGCCGTTGCCAGGGAGATTCGCGCCAAGTCAAGTCAAGATTTGACTCCCAGCAAAAAGCCATTTCTGGCGCCGTTGCTGGGAGTCTACGCACAAGTCAAGACATACCAAGTACCCATCACAAACTCTTATCCCTCGCATTACATTATTTGCCATTTGCCTCTCGTTTTCCTCTCCCCCGCTTCACCCTTGCCGTTTTATTCGCCCTCTCTTCCGTAAACATCTTTTTCGCTTGCTTCTTGTTTTCTCGTGTGTTGGATTGCTTGCTTGTCACCCCGTAGGCGACCAGGAGGGGGATTCGGCTCTTTTGGGCAAATTGCACCCCGTAGCTAGCTCAAGAACACTCAATACATCCACCAAAGCAGGACTAGGGTTTCATGCATCCTCACGGCCTGAATCTGGGTAAACGATCAGTGTGCTTCCTGTTAGACCTGCTCTTCTCACGACCCCACGCCCCGCCAACCGTAGTAGGGATTCTTGTGATCCCATAGGTGTCGTTTTCCACTGACATTGAGAGAAGCCACTAGTGAAAGCTATGGCCCCCGGGTCTATTTTCCATCATATTAATCTCCCGTCAACAAGCTATTTCTATCTTTATTTACTTTGCAATCTTTACTTTTACTCTTTATCATAAAAATACCAAAATTATTATCTTATCATCTCTATCAGATCTCACTCTCGTAAGTGACCATGAAGGGACTGACAACCCCTTTTATCGCGGTGGTTGCGAGGTTCTTATTTGTTTGTGTAGGTGCGTGGGACTCGAGCGTAGCCTCCTACTGGATTGATACCTTGGTTCTCAAAAAATTAAGGGAAATACTTACGCTACTTTACTGCATCACCCTTTCCTCTTCAAGGGAAAACCAACGCAGTGCTCAAGAGGTAGCAAGAAGGATTTCTGGCGCCGTTGCCGGGGAGTCTACGCACAAGTCAAGACATACCAAGTACCCATCACAAACTCTTATCCCTCGCATTACATTATTTTCCATTTGCCTCTCGTTTTCCTCTCCCCCACTTCACCCTTGCCGTTTTATTCGCCCTCTCTTTTCATTCGCCTCTTTTTCGCTTGATTCTTGTTTGCTTGTGTGTTGGATTGTTTGCTTGTCACGATGGCTTAACATAATAGCAAATTGTGTGACTTTACCAATACCAACAACAATGATTTTCTTAGCACTCCGATTGCTCCTCTTACCGATGCTGAATCTTGTGAAATTAATGCTGCTTTGTTGAATCTTGTCATGAAAGATCAATTCGCCGGCCTTCCTAGTGAAGATGCCGCTACCCATCTAAATAGCTTCGTTGATTTTTGTGACATGCAAAAGAAGAAAGATGTGGACAATGATATTGTTAAATTGAAGCTATTCCCTTTTTCGCTTAGAGATCGTGCTAAAGTTTGGTTTTCGTCTTTGCCTAAAAATAGTATTGATTCATGGAATAAGTGCAAAGATGCTTTTATCTCTAAGTATTTTCCTCCCGTTAAAATCATCTCTCTTAGAAACGATATCATGAATTTTAAGCAACTCGATCATGAACATGTTGCACAAGCTTGGGAGAGAATGAAATTAATGATACGTAATTGTCCTACACATGGTTTGAATCTTTGGATGATTATTCAAAAAATTTATGCCGGATTGAATTTTGCTTCTAGAAATCTTTTAGATTCGGCCGTGGGAGGCACTTTTATGGAAATCACTTTAGGAGAAGCTACTAAACTCCTAGATAATATTATGGTTAATTATTCTCAATAGCACACCGAAAGATCTACTAATAAAAAAGTGTGTGCGATAGAAGAAATTAATGTTTTGAGTGGAAAGATGGATGAACTTATGAAATTATTTGCTACTAAAAGTGTTTCTTCTGATCCTAATGATATGCCGTTGTCTACTTTGATTGAGAATAATAATGAATCTATGGATGTGAACTTTGTTGGTAGAAATAATTTTGGTAACAACGTGTATAGAGGAAACTTTAATCCTAGGCCGTTCCCTAGTAATTCCTCTAATAATTATGGTAATTCCTACAACAATTCTTATGGAAATTTTAATAAGATGCCCTCTGAATTTGAGACTAGTGTTAAGGAGTTTATGAATTTGCAAAAGAATTTCAATGCTTTGCTTGAAGAAAAATTGCTTAAGGTTGATGAATTGGCTAGGAACGTTGATAGAATTTCTCTTGATGTTGATCCTTTGAAACTTATATCTGTTCCACCTAAGCATGATATCAGTGAGTATCTCAAAGCCATGAGAATTTCCATTGATGAGTGCAAAGAAAGAACCACTAGGATGTGTGCTAAGAAAGATTGCTTTCTGAAAGCGTGTTCTTCTAGTTTCTATGAAAATAAAGATGAAGATCTAAAAGTTATTGATGTGTCTCCTATTAAATCTTTGTTTTGCAATATGAATCTTGATAATGATGGGACTGAATATGAGTTACCTTTACCTAGAAGGCGTCCCAAAAACTCGGAGTTTTTAGATCTTGATGATAAAGTTGGTAAAAGAGGGATTGAAGAAGTTAAAACTTTAGATATTAATGAACCCACTATTTTGGATTTCAAGGAATTTAATTATGATAATTGCTCTTTGATAGATTGTATTTCCTTGTTGCAATCCGTGCTAAATTCTCCGCATGCTTATAATCAAAATAAAGCTTTTACTAAACATATCGTTGATGCTTTGATGCAATCTTATGAAGAAAATCTTGAGTTGGGAGTTTCTATCCCTAGAAAACTTTATGATGAGTGGGAACCTACTGTTAAAATTAAAATTAAATATCATGAATGCTATGCTTTGTGTGATTTGGTTGCTAGTGTTTCCACGATTCCAAAAACTTTGTGCGATTTGTTAGGTTTCCGCGAATTTGATGATTGCTCTTTAAACTTGCACCTTGCGGATTCCACTATTAAGAAACCTATGGGAAGAATTAATGCTGTTCTTATTGTTGCAAATAGGAACTATGTGCCCATATATTTTATTGTTCTTGATATAGATTGCAATCCTTCATGTCCTATTATTCTTGGTAGACCTTTCCTTAGAACGATTGGTGCAATTATTGATATGAAGGAAGGGAATATTAGATTCCAATTTTCGTTAAGGAAAGGCATGGAACACTTCCCTATAAAGAAAATAAAATTACCATATGAATCTATTATGAGAGCTACTTATGCATTGCCTACCAAAGATGGCAATACCTAGATCTATCCTTGCTTTTATGCCTAGCTAGGGGCGTTAAACGATAGCGCTTGTTGGGAGGCAACCCAATTTTATTTTAGTTTTTTGCGTCTTGCTTCTGTTTAGGAATAAATATTTGATCTAGCCTCTGGTTAGATTTGTTTTTATGTCTTAATTAGTGTTTGTGCCAAGTTAAACCTATAGGATCTTCTTGGATGATAGTTGTTTGATCTTGCTGAAAATCCAGAAACTTTCTGTTCACGAAAATAATTGTTAAAAATCACCAGAACGTGATAAAATACTGATTCCAATTTCTGCTGATCAATAAACAAATTTTACAGGTCGTCCTATTTTGGTAGATTTTTCTGACTTCCAGAAGTTTGCATTAGTTACAGATTACTACAGACTGTTCTGTTTTTGACAGATTCTGTTTTTCGCGTGTTGTTTGCTTATTTTGATGAATCTATGGCTAGTAAAATAGTTTATAAACCATAGAGAAGTTTGAATACAGTAGGTTTAACACCAATATAAATAAAGAATGAGTTCATTACAGTACCTTGAAGTGGTGTTTTGTTTTCTTTCGCTAACGGAGCTCACGAGATTTTCTGTTAAGTTTTGTGTTGTGAAGTTTTCAAGTTTTGGGTAAAAGATTTGATGGATTATGGAACAAGGAGTGGCAAGAGCCTAAGCTTGGGGATGCCCATGGCACCCCAAGATAATCTAAGGACACTAAAAAGCCAAAGCTTGGGGATGCCCCGGAAGGCATCCCCTTTTTCGTCTTCGTCCATCGGTAACTTTACTTGGAGCTATATTTTTATTCACCACATGATATGTGTTTTGCTTGGAGCGTCTTGTATGATTTGAGTCTTTGTTTGTTAGTTTGCCACAATCATCCTTGCTGTACACACCTTTTGAGAGAGACACACATGATTCGGAATTTATTAGAATACTCTTTGTGCTTCACTTATATCTTTTGAGCTATATAGTTTTTGCTCTAGTTCTTCACTTATATCTTTTAGAGCACGGTGGTGGATTTGTTTTATAGAAATTATTATTCTCTCATGCTTCACTTATATCATTTTGAGAGTCCTACAAAACAGCATGGTAATTTGCTTTAATTGAGAAATTAGTCCTAATATGCTAGGTATTCAAGATTAGTAAAATTCCTTATGAGTGTGTTGAATACTAAGAGAAGTTTGATGCTTGATGATTGTTTTGAGATATGGAGGTAGTGATATTAAAGTTGTGCTAGTTGAGTAGTTGTGAATTTGAGAAATACTTGTGTTGAAGTTGCAAGTCCTGTAGCATGCACGTATGGTAAACGTTATGTAACAAATTTGAAACATGAGGTGTTCTTTGATTGTCCTCCTTATGAGTGGCGGTCGGGGACGAGCGATGGTCTTTTCCTACCAATCTATCCCCCTAGGAGCATGCGCATAGTGCTTGGTTTTTGATGACTTGTAGATTTTTGCAATAAGTATGTGAGTTCTTTATGACTAATGTTGAGTCCATGGATTATACGCACTCTTACCTTCCATCATTGCTAGCCTCTTCGGTACCGTGCATTGCCCTTTCTCACCTTGAGAGTTGGTGCAAACTTCGCCGGTGCATCCAAACCCCGTGATAGGATACGCTCTATCACACATAAGCCTCCTTATATCTCCTCAAAACAGCCACCATACCTACCTATTAGGGCATTTCCATAGCCATTCCGAGATATATTGCCATGCAACTTTCCACCGTTTCGTTTATCATGACACGCTTCATCATTGTCATATTGCCTTGCATGATCATGTAGTTGACATCGTATTTGTGGCAAAGCCACCATGCATATTATTTCATACATGTCACTCTTCATTCATTGCCCATCCCGGTACACCGCCGGAGGCATTCATATAGATTCATACTTTGTTCTAGTATCGAGTTGTAATCATTGAGTTGTAAATGAATAGAAGTGTGATGATCATCATTCATAGAGCATTGTCCCAATAAAAAAAGAGAAAGGCCAAAAGAAAGAAAAAAAAGAAAGGCCCAAAAAAAGAGAAATAAATAAAAAGGGGCAATGCTACTATCCTTTTTTTCCATACTTGTGCTTCAAAGTAGCACCATGATCTTTATGATAGATAGTCTCTTGTTTCGTCACTTTCATATACTAGTGGGAATTTTTCGTTATAGAACTTGGCTTGTATATTCCAACAATGGGCTTCCTCAAATGCCCTAGGTCTTCGTGAGCAAGCAAGTTGGATGCACACCCACTTATTTTCTTTTGTTGAGCTTTCATACATTTATAGCTCTAGTGCATCCATTGCATGGCAATCCCTACTCCTCAAATTAACATCAATTGATGGGCATCTCCATAGCCCGTTGATTAGCCGCGTTGATGTGAGACTTTCTTCTTTTTTGTCCTCTCCACATAACCCCCATCATTATATTCTATTCAACCCATAGTGCTATATCCATGGCTCACGCTCATGTATTGCGTGAAAGTTGAAAAAAGTTTGAGATTACTAAAGTATGAAACAATTGCTTGGCTTGTCATCGGGGTTGTGCATGATGAGAGCATTGTTGTGTGACGAAAATGGAGCATGACCAAACTATATGATTTTGTAGGGATGAACTTTCTTTGGCCATGTTATTTTGAGAAGAAATAATTGCTTAGTTAGTATGCTTGAAGTATTATTACTTTTATGTCAATATTAAACTTTTATCTTGAATCTTTCGGATCTGAATATTCATACCACAACTAAGAGAATTGCATTGAGAATTATGACAAGTAGCATTCCACATGAAAAAATTTGTTTTTATCATTTACCTACTCGAGGACGAGCAGGAATTAAGCTTGGGGATGCTTGATACGTCTCCAACGTATCTATAATTTTTTATTGTTCCATGCTATATTATATTCTGTTTTGGATGATTAATGGGCTTTATTATACACTTTTATATTATTTTTTGGGACTAACCTATTAACCGGAGGCCCAGCCCAAATTGCTTTTTTTTTTCCTATTTCAGTGTTTCGCAGAAAAAGAATATCAAACGGAGTCCAAACGGAATGAAACCTTCGGGAACGTGATTTTCGGAACAAATGTGATCCAGAGGACTTGGAGTCTACGTAAAGCAATCAACGAGGAGAGCACGAGGCAGGGGGCGCGCCTACCCTCCCCCCCCCCCCCCAGGCGCGCCCTCCACCCTCGTGGGGCCCATGTTGCTCCACCGACGTACTTCTTCCTCCTATATATACCTACGTACCCCCAAACCAACAGAAGCATCCACGAAAACCTAGTTCCACCGCCACAACCTTCTGTACCCGTGAGATCCCATCTTGGGGCATTTTCCGGCGTCCTGCCGGAGGGGGCATTGATCATGGAGGGCTTCTACATCAACACCATAGCCTCTCCGATGATGTGTGAGTAGTTTACCTCAGACCTTCGGGTCCATAGTTATTAGCTAGATGGCTTCTTCTCTCTCTTTGGATCTCAATACAAAGTTCTCCTCGATTCTCTTGGAGATCTATTTGACGTAACTCTTCTTTTGCGGTGTGTTTCTCGATATCCGATGAATTGTGGGTTTATGATCAAGATTATCTATGAAAAATATTTGAATCTTCTCTGAATTCTTTTATGTATGATTGGTTATCTTTGCAAGTCTCTTCGAATTATCAGTTTGGTTTGGCCTACTAGATTGATCTTTCTTGCAATAGGAGAAGTGCTTAGCTTTGGGTCCAATCTTGCGGTGTCCTTTCCCAGTGACAGCAGAGGCAGCAAGGCACGTATTGTATTGTTGCCATCGAGGATAACAAGATGGGGTTTATATCATATTGCATGAGTTTATCCCTCTACATCATGTCATCTTACTTAAAGCATTACTCTGTTCTTATTGAACTTAATACTCTAGATGCATGCTGGATAGCGGTCGATGTGTGGAGTAATAGTAGTAGATGCAGGCAGGAGTCGGTCTACTTGTCACGGACGTGATGCCTATATACATGATCATACCTAGATATTCTCATAACTATGCTCAATTCTATCAATTGCTCGACAGTAATTTGTTCACCCACCGTAATACTTATGCTCTTGAGAGAAGCCACTAGTGAAACCTATGGCCCCTGGGTCTATTTTCCATCATATTAATCTTCCAGCACTTAGTTATTTCTTTTGCCGTTTGTTTTACTTTGCATCTTTATCATAAAAGTACCAAAAATATTATCTTATGATATCTATCAGATCTCACTCTCGTAAGTGACCGTGAAGGGATTGACAACCCCTTTATCGCGTTGGTTGCGAGGTTCTTATTTGTTTGTGTAGGTGCGTGGGACTCGTGCGTGGTCTCCTACTGGATTGATACCTTGGTTCTCAAAAACTGAGGGAAATACTTACGCTACTTTGCTGCATCACCCTTTCCTCTTCAAGGGAAAACCAATGCAGTGCTCAAGAGGTAGCAATAGTCACTTGGACTCAGAAGCTACTTCTTCCTCTATACCGTCTAACAGGTTGTCTAACCTACAATCCTGTTGTGAAAACTTGGCGGCTATCTTTACTTGGTCATATACCAAGCTTACTGGAATTTCTTTCCCATCTGATCCCCGAGGCCCGACCCGGGCCATATGATTCGGATCAAGTCTGGTGTACCGCGTTTTCACCATGGCCCAGGCCTCGCGTGCGCCTTCCCGGCAAGCCGATATCTTCCATAATCCAAAGCGGCGCCAAGCTCCCTTGAATAGCTTCACAAGCTCCTCCATACTTCCTGGAGGGGATGCGGATGGCCATAAAGCCTTGGCAACACTCTGCATTGCTTTCCGAGCTCGTTCGTGCACTTGGGACAGCCCTTGTAGCAGATCGCCTTAAGATCCGGACATTTCCTCTTCGGGACGGCCAGTCAGTATACCTGCAGACATAAATCTGTTAGCTCATTTGTTTGCCGCATTACATGAAGGTAAGTTCAAATGCATACTGAATATGCCGCCCCGTAGCCTTCTGTTCTCTTTTACGGCGTCTGCTAGCTAGGCTCGCACGTCTTTTAGCTCTTCGCCCAGTAGGGTGTTGGAATCCTGCAGTTTGTTCTTATCATCCCTGGTCCGTGTCAACACACGTTCGCCAACGGCCAGTTGCTTTTCGGCCTGATGTTTACCCGTCAGCGCGACCTTCAGTTCCTCTTTCAGTTGATCTAATGATCCTGCCAGAGGAAATACAACAGTGTTAACATTACTGGTATATGATTATATTTCTCTAGATGAAGGAGAACATTACCAGGCGGCGCCTCCTTGGATTTCTCCAGTTCGGCGGTAACAATAGCTAGTTGGGTCCAACACTCTTCCAGCTCACGAGATGATAATCCCCAAGTTCAGGGAATCATCATAGCCCAAAGGTGGAAGTGATAAGTATGAAGTGTCGAACCCCAAGGAGCTAAAGGTAAGATCAATATTCTCTCAAGTCCTACCTGCCACTGATATGACTCTACGTACACCGAACGTTTGCTTCCAACTAGAAACGAGAAATAAAACTACGTTGTGGGTATGAAGAGGATAACTTTGCATGATATCGGAGAGCTAAAACATAAAAGTAGGTGTTGTTATCATAAAGTTAGAATATATTACTAATATTATAAATAGCGAGTGTGGAATAATGATGGGTCAGTGTGCGGAATTATCCTAGGCCATTGTTAACAAGACCGGTAGTCGTCATTGCAATTTCATATGAGGGAGAGGCATAAGCTAACATACTTTCTCTTCTTGGATCATATGCACTTATGATTGGAACTCTAGCAAGCATCCGCAACTACTAAAGATCATTAAGGTAAAACCCAACCATAGCATTAAAGCATCAAGTCCCCTTTATCCCATACGCAACAACCCCCTTACTCGGGTTTATGCTTCTATCACTCAAGCAACCCACTATAAGCGAATCATGAACGTATTGCAACACCTGGGGATTGTGATGTTGATGAAGACGATCACCGTGGCGATGATTCCCTCCCGCTGGCACTCCGGCGCCACCGAGAGAGAGGAGGAGAGTTCTCCCCCTTGTGCTTCCTCCTCCATGGCCTCCCCTGGATGGGGAGAGGTTCTCCCTCTAGATCTTGGCCTTCATGGTGACGATGACCCCTCCAGGATCCTCCTCCATGGCCTCCGGTGATGATGGCCCCCTCCGGCAGGGTGCCAGAGAGGGCCTAGATTGATTTCTCGTGGCTACAGAGGCTTGCGGCGGTGGAACTTCTGATCTAGGTTATTTTCTGGTGGTTTGGGCATTTATAGGAGAGGTTGGTGTCGAGAACAAGTCAGGGGGCCCCACGGGGAGTCCACGAGGCACAGGGGCGCGCCCTCCACCCTCGTGGGGCCCACAGGCCTCCCCTCCGGTAACTCTTCGTTCCAGTATTTTTTTATATTTTCCATAAAAATTCTCCGTTGATTTTCATCGCATTCCGAGAACTTTTATTTCTGCACAAAAACAACACCACGGTAGTTCTGCTGAAAACAGCGTCAGTCCGGGTTAGTTCTAATCAAATCATACAAAATTATATAAAACTATTGTAAACATGGCATGAATACTTCATAAATTATAGATACGTTGGAGACGTATCAGCATCCCCAAGCTTAATTCCTGCTCATCCTCGAGTAGGTAAATGATAAAAAGAAATAATTTATGAAGTGTGAATGCTAGCAAGTGCATAAGTTTGATCAATGATAGTTCCAATCACTTTTTCTAGCATCATTATATATCATAACAGTAGCTCAACTCATGAAACTTCCCATGATCAAGTAACGAGCTATTCACATGTTAAAGTATAGATCATAAACTTTCTTGAAAACTAACAAACCGTGCTCTTAGTCATCAAACAATTGCAATTCATCTTATTTTTGGGAAGGGTCTATGTAAGAGCTTTGATTCTGCAAACTCCACATACTCAACTATCATTTAATCTTTCACAATTGCTAACACTCATGTGATATTTATGGGTTCAAAGTTTTAGTCGGACACAGAGAAAGATAGGGGCTTATAGTTTTGCCTCCCAACCTTTTACCTCAAGGGTAATGTCAACAATAATAATTTATGAAAACCTACATCCAAGTGGATATATATATATCTGGATCGCTCCAACACAAAGTGCTTGCCAAAGGAAAAAGTGTAAAAAGGAAAGGTGATGATCACCATGACTCTTGTATAAGGGTAAAAGATAAAAGTAAAAGATAGGCCCTTCGCACAGGGAAGCAGAGGTTGTCATGCACTTTTATGGTTGGATGCACAAAATCTTAATGCAAAAGAACGTCACTTTATATTGCCGCTTGTGATAAAGACCTTCATTATGCAGTCCGTCGTTTTTATTTCTTCCCTATCACAAGTTCATATAAAGCTTATTTTCTTCGCACTAATAGATCGTACATTTTTAGAGAGCAATTTTTATTGCATGCACCGATGACAACTTACTTGAAGGATCTTACTCAATCCATAGGTAGGTATGGTGGACTCTCATGGCAAAATTGGTTTAAGGGATGTTTGGAAGCACAAGTAGTATTTCTACTTGGTGCAAAGAATTTGGCTAGCATAAGAGGGAAAGGCAAACTCAACATGTTGGATGATCCAAGACCATATAACGTTTCGGATATAGGAAAACATAACACATTAAGTTGTCTTCCTTGTCCAACATCAACCTTTTAGCATGTCATATTTTAATGAGTGCTCACAATTACAAAAAATGTCCAAGATAGTATATTTATATGTGAAATCTCTCTTCCTTCAATATTCTTTCATGAATTGTTCAAGTGACCAATTCTGTGTTTGCTAACTTTCAATAAGTTTACTACCTATACTTATTCTGTGTGAAGTCATTACTCCCCATGGTATAAGCATATGAAACATATATAAATTCAGATTTATGATATTCAATTCATTCAACCATTTACTCATAGGATATACGTGAAGCACGTGAGTAAATGACAAACTACTCCAAAAGATATAAGTGAAGAACACTGAGTAGTCAAATAATTAACTAGCCATGGGAGGATTCTTTTTCATTCAAGATTTCAGATCCAATGATTTTATTCAAACATCAAGTAAAATTGAAAATACGCTCCAAGCAAAATACATATCATGTGACGAATAAAAATATAGCTCCGAGTAAGGTATACCGATAGTTTTGAAGACGAAAGAGGGGGTGCCTTCCGGGGCATCCCCAAGCTTAAGAGCTTGAGTCTTCCTTGAATATTACCTTGGGGTGCCTAGGGCATCCCAAGGCTTAGGGTCTTTCCACTCCTTATTCTCCTCATATCGATATCTCACCCAAAGCTTGAAAACTTCAATCACACAAAACTTAACGGAACTTCGTGAGATAGGTTAGTACGATAAAGAGTAAACCATTCACTTTGGTATTGTCAAAGACAAGGTTCATAATTGTTCTCACACAATGCCTACTGTAACACACCATTTCTACAATTTATATTGAGAAATATAAGCCATAGAAACTAGAAAACAAGCAAACTATGCAATGAAAACAGAATCTGTGAGAAACAGAACAGTCGGTAATGATCTGAACAGCAACCATACTTATGCTACTCCAAAAATTATGAAATAAATTGTTGGACGTGAGGAATTTTTCTATTAATCTTCTGCAAAAAGAATCAACTCAAAATCACTCTTCTGTAAAAAAAATGACAGCTAATCTCGTGAGCGCAAAGTTTCTGTTTTTTACAGCAATATCACATTAACTTTCACCCAAGTCTTCCCAAAGGTCTTACTTGGCACTTTATTGAAACAAAATCTATAAAATATGATTAATACAGTAGATTAATCATGTAAACACACAAAAACAGTAAGGGTAAATATTGGGTTGTCTCCCAACAAGCGCTTTTCTTTAAGCCTTTTAGCTAGGCATGATGATTTCAATGATGCTCACATATAAGAAAAGAATTGAAACATAAAGAGAGCATCATGAAGAATATGACTAGCACATTTGAATATAACCCACTTCCTATGCCTAGGGATTTTGTGAGCACATAATTTATAGGAACAAGAATCAACTAGCATAGGAAGGCAAAACAAGTATAACTTCAAAACTTTAAGCACATAGAGAGGAAACTTGATATTATTGCAACTCCTACAAGCATATATTCCTCCCTCATAATAATTCTCAGTAGCATCATGAATGAATTCATCAATATAACCATCACATAAAGCATTCTTTTCATGATCTACAAGCATAGAAATTTTTCTACTCTCCACATAAGCAAAATTCTTCTCATTCGGAATAGTGGGATCACTAATTCCTAAAGTTGACACTCTTCCAAACCCGCTTTAGATGATAGTATTATTCATACTCCAAAAGATATAAGTGGAGTTCATGGAGCATTCTACAATTAATATAGACTAACCAATATCCAAGCTCAAAATATATAAGTGAAGCACACGAAGCATTCTATAAAGGAACAATTGTATTTTTGCCCCTAGTTGGGTCACGCTCGACTGATTTGCCCCTATTTTTTCAATAATTGCGGTTTTGCCAAGCTCACTTCACTCGCCTTGTGTTTTTGCCCTTCCGGCACGGTTCCGACCAGTGAGCAGTCACCACGTGGCAAACCGTGATTGGTCGGAACCGTGCCGGAAGGGCAAAAACACAAGGCGAGTGAAGTGAGCTGGGCAAAACCGCAATTATTGAAAAAATAGGGGCAAATTAGTCGAGCATGACCCAACTAGGGGCACGAATGCAAATATCCCTTCTATAAAACCATACTCAAAAGATTTAAGTGAAGCACAAAGAGCATTCTATAAGGTCATACTCAAAAGATAAAAGTGAAGCACGTGAATCATTCTATAAATCGATGAAGGGACATCTCATACTAGCATGGTTCTTAAAGAAAAAGAAAAACACAAAGGACACAAATCATGTGAACAAAACAAAAACCGAGGTATACCGATAATTGTTGAAGAAGAAAGATGGGATGCCAACCGGGGCATCCCCAAGCTTAGATGCTTGAGTATCCTTGGAATATTTACTTGGGGTGCCTTGGGCATCCCCAAGCTTGAACTCTTGCCTCTCTTTATTCTTCTCACATCGGTAACTCCTCGTTCTTCGAACACTTCATCCACAAAAACTTAACAAAAACTTTGTGAGGGCCGTTAGTATACTAGAGCAAATCACTACCTTTAGGTATTGTTGCTAACTCTTTCCAATTTCATATTAGCGCTTTATCTACTGTATTCCAACTTCACCATGGTTCATACCCCCCGATACTACCCATAGATTCATCAAAATAAGAGATCAACACATAGAAAACAGAATCTGTCAAAAACAGGACAGTCTGTAGTAATCTGGAAGTTTAGTAAACTTCTGTAACTCCAAAAAATTCTAAAAATATATGACAATTTGTACAGAAGTAATATGCAAAAAGTTTCAGACCCATTTGACTTTCCAGTAAAAACATGTAAATTCACGCGCTATAGCCAAGGTTTCTGTTTTTGTACTGCACATATTAAACAAGCAATCTAATCATCCTAAAACCAAAGCTTGGCACATTATTTTTATAATACAATGGATATATACAAGGGGATAATTATTTTCAGAGAAGCTTCCATGAAAATTTTTACATTGTTTCCATGAGCATGAACAGAAGTGTTCAAGGTCGACCCTCACTTCTCCAATGCATAACCTTCCAATCACTTCTCTTATTGAAAAACTTTTCAGGCATGAGAGGCAAGTAATTTTTTTTGTATTTTCATTCTTTTAAAAAAAATTGTATGTTTCACCCACAACTAAACAGAAACAAAAAGGAAAAACAAAATCTACTTAGTGAAGAAAGCAAGCAAGCACACACGAGAATACCAACCCCACGCTATTGCTCCCCGGCAATGGCGCCAGAAAAGAGCTTGATAATCCCCAAGTGCTGGGAATCATCGTAGCAAATCCAAAGGTGGAAGTGATAAGTATGGAGTGTCGAACCCACAAGGATCTAAAGGTAAGATCAATATTCTCTCAAGTCCTATCTGCCACTGATTACGTACACCGAACGTTTGCTTCCAACTAGAAACGAGAAATAAAACTACGTTGTGGGTATGAAGAGGATAACTTTGCATGATATCGGAGAGCTAAAACATAAAAGTAGGTGCTGTTATCATAAAGTTAGAATATATTACTAAATATTATAAATAGCGAGTGTGGAATAATGATGGGTCGGTGTGCGGAATTATCCTAGGCAATTGTTAACAAGATCGGTAGTCGTCATTGCAATTTCATATGAGGGAGAGGCATAAGCTAACATACTTTCTCTTCTTGGATCATATGCACTTATGATTGGAACTCTAGCAAGCATACGGAACTACTAAAGATCATTGAGGTAAAACCCAACCATAGCATTAAAGCATCAAGTCCCCTTTATCCCATACGCAACAACCCCCTTACTCGGGTTTATGCTTCTATCACTCAAGCAACCCACTATAAGCGAATCATGAACGTATTGCAACACCCTACAGCGGGAATCCCTCACGCTTGCCTGACACGGAGGGCACAAGAGGACAGAACCAAAATAAAACATACGACTCATACCAATCTAGATCATCAATCAATCCAAAGACAAAGGATATCTACTCAAAACATCATAGGATTTGCAACACATCATTGGATCACATATGTGGCATAAAGCACCATGTTCAAGTAGGGATTGTAGCAGGGTGCGGGAGAGTGGACCGCATAAAAGAGATGAGGATGGTGATGTTGACGAAGACGATCACCACGGTGATGATTCCCCTCCCGATGGCACTCCGGCGCCACCGAGAGAGAGGAGAAGAGGTTCTTCCCCTTGTGCTTCCTCCTCCATGGCCTCCCCCTGGATGGGGAGAGGTTCTCCCTCTGGATCTTGGCCTTCATGGCGATGATGACCCCTCTGGGATCCTCCTCCATGGCCTCCGGTGATGATGGCCCCAGAGAGGGCCTAGATTGATTTCTCATGGCTACAGAGGCTTGCGGCGGCGGAACTTCCGATCTAGCTTATTTTCTGGAGGTTTGGGCATTTATAGGAGAGGTTGGCGTCGAGAACAAGTTAGGGGGGCCCATGGGGAGTCCACGAGGCACAGGGGCGCGCCCTCCACCCTCGTGGGGCCCACGGGCCTCCCCTCCGGTAACTCTTCGTTCCAATATTTTTTTATATTTTCCAGAAAAATTCTTCGTTGATTTTCATCGCATTCTGAGAACTTTTATTTCTGCACAAAAACAACACCACGGTAGTTCTGCTGAAAACAGCGTCAGTCCGGGTTAGTTCTAATCAAATCATACCAAAATCATATAAAACTATTGTAAACATAGCATGAATACTTCATAAATTATGGATACGTTGGAGACGTATCACGAGACAGCATACTATTCTTGTCCGAGAGTGCCTGATTATACAATGATCCTTAAATCAGTTGTTTCAACTGCTTCAAGTCTCGGGGGATACTGGTATATGATTACCAGATCTATATAGTGCGTACTTACCCGCATTTCTTTCAAATGATGGTCAGTGGCTCTGGCAAGCCCATCCCAAGCAGCTCGGATGTATGCATCAGCCGAGCTGAAGGCATTGAATGCCTCCTTAGTAAAGCTGGGGTCGCGAAGGGCGGCCCTCCGGCGCCGATGATTCATGGCGCTCTCTACTTCGGAGTTCGTGACGGATACATCATCTGAATCCCCTGAAGGAGGACAATCCGGCGTCACTCCCGTGTCAGCCCCCACCCTAGAGGCAGTGTCTGGAACCTGATCGACGGAGGCGCGACCGGCAGGATCCCCGGACATAGTCTGGCGAACACTCTTCCTGATAAAACACAACGGACGATGTCATAGTTTGACGTGACTACCATGGGGCATATTTAAAGTCATGCCTCTTTGATGAAGGCTCGGCCGTGCTGTCATTTGCCTTCCTTTTCGAAGACCCGCCTGGTGCGGGCGCCGCTCTCTTATGAGATGGCTCTGGTGCAGTATGGCGCGCCGAGCGCCTCCCCTTTGGAGCATGAGATAGTGCGGTGGGTGAGGCATAATGAGGAAACTCTTCTGGAGGAGATGTCTCCTGACTACTTACATGTGAGGCAGGAAGTAGGCCAGGATAATCGGCCGTGATGGCCACTTCTGTGCCATCATAGCTCGCTTGGTAGAAGACTCCGTCCTCGAGCTCTACAAATATGTCTGGATCCTCTTCGAATCCGGGATCGAGGTCCCGGTTATGGTCCTCCGGCTCTAGAGCGGGGCTATGGATCCCCGCGATAACCTTCCGCCATTCCTATTAAAGATGGACGGGTTAATGTCAATTAAACATGACTCAGGGAGAGGATTGAGTAAGGTGGTGGGATTAAAAACTCACCCAGCTAGGAGGATTGTACACGGAGAATCCCTCTCGGCGCTTAAGACGGGTGAACTCCTCTTTCTCCCCTCTGTACATATCGGCTAATATTGTGGCCAGGGCGGCAGGGGTGTCCGGACCCTTTCGTCCGCAGCGTGAGGCGTCATCTTCCCCATTGTAGTGCCACATAGGGAGCCCTCTGAATTGGAGTGGCTGAACACCTCGCACTATGGAAGTCGCCATTACCTCGATTATTGATAATCCGGACTGGGCGAGTGTCCTTATCTTGCCCATTAATTGTTGAACTTCCGCGCTATCTTCCTCCTCGAGGCTCCGAGGGCGCCAGCTGTGGCGTTTCCTCAATGGAGCGCTGGAAAATTCGGGAAGGCCCATTCGGACTGGGTCGGGGAGAGCGACGTCTTCAATATAAAACCACTCCGAGGGCCACTCTTCGGACGCCTTCTTCGGCGTGCAGTATAAGTATCCGGTCCCGGCTATGCGCCATATCTCGGCGCCGCCCACCTCGAATACATATCCCTTTTGGGAGCGAGGGACGAGGCAGAAAAGCTTCCTCCATAACTCAAAATGGGCCTCGCATCCCAGGAATAGTTCGCAAAGAGCGACAAAACCCGCAATGTGCAGGATAGAGGCCGGCATAAGATTGTGCAATTGGAGGCCGTAGTACTCCAGGAGACCTCGGAGGAAGGGGTGGATCGGAAATCCGACGCCCCTTAATAAAAAGGGGACGAAGCACACTCGTTCCCCCCTGGTTGGATTGGGGAAATTTTCCGTCAGAGCTTCGCCAGTGAAAGAGGTTAATCCTGCCCGAACAGGGACTAGATCCGTGGGGGGAAGGAATCCCTGTGTTTGAAGCTTAACCAGCTGGTCATGGGATATTGAACATCTTTCCCAATCGCCTTTTTCGGAGCCATGGGGGCGGGAGGAAGAACTGGCCGGGAGCGCTAGCCATGTTTGAATGGTTTCTCCTAGCGAGCTCTAAGGATTTTCCGCCTGGTGTAGAATGGGATCTGAGATCCAATCCCTTTAAATAGACACCTTTCTTACAGGGCCAGGGTGTTATGTGCAAAAATACTCTGATCTTTTGTATTCGCTCGACACATGGAAGCAGAAGCAACAGAGGCGCAGAAGCCGAAGGGTATGACATTAAATGAAAGGCCGAGTATAACTCTCCGGGTCGGCTGCTTTTAAGTATTCAGAGGAAGAACCCGCCTTGCAATGCCGAAGACAATCTGCGCGCAGGACACATCGTCATTGAAGCCTGGTTCGGGGGCTACTGAGGGAGTCCTGGATTAAGGGGTCCTCGGGCGTCCGGGCTGTGTGACGTGGGCCGGACTAATGGGCCGTTGAGGGAGTCCTGGACTAAGGGGTCCTCGGGCGTCCGGCCTGTTATCCATGGGCCGGACTGATGGGCTGTGAAGACATGAAGGCTGAAGACCGCACCATGTCCGGATTGGACTCTACTTGGCGTGGAGGGCAAGCTTGGAAACCAACTATGAAGATTCCTTCTTATGTAACCGACTCCATGTAAACCCTAGATCCCCCCGGTGTCTATATAAACCGGAGGGGTTAGTCCGGAAAGGATACATTCATTACCATATACACATAGGCTAGACTTCTAGGGTTTAGCCATTACGATCTCGTGGTATATCAACTCTTGTAACATTCATATTCATCAAGATCAATCAAGCAGGAAGTAGGGTATTACCTGCATAGAGAGGGCCCGAACCTGGGTAAACATCGTGTCCCCCGTCTCCTGTTACCACCGATCCTAGACGCACAGTTCGGGACCCCCTACACGAGATCCGCAGGTTTTGACACCGACATTGGTGCTTTCATTGAGAGTTCCACTGTGCCGTCGCCAAGAGGGTTGATGGATCGCCTTGTTCTCAAGGATAATATCATCTCCGGAGGAACCCTGACCCCAGGCCAAACCCTCCGGCTGGGCGGCTTCGTCATGACCGTCGGGTCGGCCCTTAAGCCGACAATGACCTCTCAAGCCATCGAAAATCGCCTCCGTGTTGATCCCGAATACTCCGCCCGTGTCACATCCCTAGCTCCTGGCAATGCACTAGGCTAGATTCATGTGTGCATCATGTTTAAATTTTGCCTAAACTTGAAATGGGGATGTTCAAACCCTAGCACCAAATGAAATCCAACTAGGATCACAATGAAATATTTTCAATGATCCCAAAATGCCTTTGGAAATGTTCATCATTTCTGATAAAGGTAAAAAGCTCTGCCAAAATGATAAACATATTTCTAGGTCATTTCTGGATTTTTGAATTAACTCATATTGTATTTGAATTGGGGCATTTAAATCCTATATATATTTTAAATGCTCTAATAATTCTGAAACTAGTTGAGGGCTGTTGGGAATAAGTTCAACAGTGCCCACAAATATTATCAGGATTTTTGGAAATGCTCTGGCATTTTAATAAAGCCAAAACATAATAGCAAACATAGAAAAACAGAAACAAATGAGAGAGAGAGAAGTGCTTACCTGTGCAGCCCACCAGAGCCAGCCCACCAGAGCCGGCCCAGCTCCTGTGCTGGTCCAGCACTGTGCGGCCCAGCCCACCGCAGCCGCCACCGTCTTCAACCTCCTGCCAGTAGGCAGGAGGGCGTGTGCCCGACGCGCGTGTGCACGCGCCGGCCACCTCCTGCTTGCCGCTTCCTCCTCGACGCGCCTGGAGACGCCACGCGCCACCCCGGTCCCTCTCTCCCACTCCCTCGCCCTTCCCGCCTCTGCCGCTCTCTCTCCCGAAACCGAACGTAGCCATCGCCGCCGACGAGCTCCACCACGGCCACAGCTATCTCCGAGCCTCTCCGACGCGCCCCCGAGCTCCGCCGTGACGTCCCCGTCCTCTTCGCTGAACCACATGACGCTGGAGCGCCCCGCAGCGCCGCTATCGCTGTTGTCCTCTTCCTCTGCTCCGAGCGCCGCCCCGTTCGATTCGTCACCGTCCGGGCTTCCCCGACCACTCCGACGACGCCTTAGAGTTCACTGTGAGCTCCTGTTGCTTCCCCCTCGCTCTCCCCCTCTGTTCTCGTCCCCTAGCCCCGTCTTCCGACCGAGCCCGAGAGCTCACCGCCGCCGGCCATGGCACCGCCGTAGCTAGAGCGCATCCACGACGCATTCGAGCCCACCCCCGTGCTCAGCGAGTCCGCAGGGCTCTGTAGCAACCCGCAGCTCGTCCTCCCGTGCATCCAAACGCTGTCCGAGCGTGCCCGTACTCCGGCCGCCGCGGAAGTGCTCGCCGCCGTCACCTCCGGCCATCCCAGCTGCTGCTGCTGCCACCACTAGATGCACGGGAGCGCCAGCAATCCGTAGGAGCAAACCCCGCCTCAAACCGTGGGCTGTAGCGAGATCCCGACGATCTCCGCCGCGCGAAATGGTCGTCGCCGGCGAAACTCCGGCGACTGATGACGTGGCTCGTCATTAGCCACTAATGACCCAGCTAAACCACCCTAGAGCCACTGCCATGTGGGCCCAGGCCCTAATTAACTTAGATTAGCACTAACTAATTTGGTTAGTTAGCTGAGTCACTGACCAGTGGGCTCCACTGGTCAGGTTTGACCTGGACGGCGCCCGTTGACCTGCTGAGGTCAGCATGACGCAACGCCGACGCAGTAATAGATTTTCTGGACTTATTCTTATACAGGAAATTCCAGAAAATGCCCAAAACTTCAAAAAATCATAGAAAATAATCTATAGCTCAGAATGAAATAATTTATATATGAAAAATGATCAGAAAAATCCAATCTATCCATCTGTACCATTTTCATGCATGTTAGAACAACTTATGGCTGCTGTTTAGGCCAAATCATATAAATGGCATTTAAACCCTCACATATGGAGTTTGAATTTGAACCTAGGGTTCAAACCAACTCCATTTAACTTGCTGCTAGTTGCATTAGCTCAAACCACAGCATATTGCCATGTCATGATCATGCATCATATTGTGCATTGCATTGATTGTGTTCTTCCTTGTTTGCCGGTGTTTGCCCCCTCTCGATAGATGTGGTTCCGACGATGAGTTCGATGACACCGATGAAGAACTATACTATCTTCAGAAGTGCCAGGCAAGCAAAACCCCCCTTGTTCATTCCGATACAATCCCACTCTCTCGCTCCTGCTCTCTTTTACTGCATTAGGACAACAACGATTCATCTGTTACTTGCTGCGGTAGCTGAACCCCTTTATCCTCTGCATGACCTGTCATTGCCACAGTAAATAGATGAAACCCACTAGCATGAGAAGGAGTTATTTGAGCCCTGATGTGCCTACTCATTCATGCTTGTTTGTCATGCCTGCTATTGCTTAGAGTTGTGTCAGGTCTGATTCATCGGGAATTAATTGGAAAGTTGTGAACATGTCCTACTGTGTGAGAGCTAAGTGTGTGAACACGATTTGGTAAAGGTAGCGGTGAGAGGCCATGTAGGAGTACATGGTGGGTTGTCTCATTGAAACCGTCCTCAGGAACTGAGTTCTGTGTTTGTGATCCATGAACAGTTACTACCACACATTGGGCTCCGGGCGCTCCAAGCTCTCTCGACTTATTAATCAACCTGATCTCTGTCCAGGAGTTGCAACTAGTTTCTGGTGTTTGTAGGTTGTGTTAGTAGTCTACCAAGTGGTACCCGGTACAGGTGGGCTTGGGACAGACTAGGCACCGTGGCACGGTGTACCAAGGTGTAGATCCATCCGTCGAGGTGGGCTTGGGAACCCTGCACACATCGTTTGGGGCCGTGAGCGACACCCCGGCCGGATCTCCTTGCGGATGGAACCCGAATAGGCGATAAACCTGGACTAGAGACTTGTGTGGTTAGTCAGGTCGTGGACGACTCCCTCGCCAGGCTTCCGCTTGAAGGTTGCCGAGGTACACGACGTGTACATAGTGGTAAGTGGCGAGAGCGTGTGTGACGAAGTACACCCCTGCAGGGTTAACATCATCTATTCGAATAGCCGTGTCCACGGTAAAGGACTTCTGGGTTGCCTGTACAGTTCATAGACAAGTGAAAGTGGATACTCTAAAACACGCAAGATAAGCGTGAGTGCTATGGATAGCGTTCTCGTAGGGAGACGGGAGCGGATCCATAGTGGTGTATTATGGTGAATATGTGGACTCGTGTGCGCCACCTCAAAAGAGTTACTTGCAGTCATAGTTTAGGATAGCCACCGAGTCAAAGTTGGCTTGCTGCAGTCAAACTCCACCACCCCCTTTGTTGATACCGATGCATATGTAGATAGTTCTGATGTAAGTCTTGCTGGGTACATTTGTACTCACGTTTGCTTATTTTATGTTTTGCAGAGAGACGTCAGTCTCGCTAGTAGTCCCGTGTGGACTTTGACGTTTAGCTTGATACCTCAGCTACGATCTTGTGCCCTCGGCAGGATCTGGTAGATAGTCAGGCTTCTCAGCCTTTTTCATTTGTAGTTGTCTGTACTCAGACAAGTTAAGCTTCCGCATGTGCTTGTTGCTTGTATGCTCTGAATGTTGGGTCATGAGACCCATGTTTGTAATATCTGGCTCTTCGGGGCCTAATGAATAAATACTCTGAGTCGTAGAGTCTTGTTGTGATGCCATGTTGTATTTGCACATATCGAGCATATTGTGCGTATGATTGAAATGCTTGCTATGTGTGGGATCCGACAACCTAGTTGTTTATCCTTGGTAGCCTCTCTTATGGGGAAATGTAGTCTTGTGCTTCCATGAGCCATAGTAATCCGCTACAGCCCGGTTCACCGGAGTCCTGCTAGCCCAGCACTACTGCCCGGAACACTTGACTGGCCGGCATGTGATACACTTCGTTCCTGTGTCTGTCCCTTCGGGGAAATGTCACGCGGTGACATCCGGAGTCCTGCCTAGCCTGCTACAGCCCGGTTCACCGGAGTCCTGTTAGCCCAGTGCTACAGCCCGAATTCGCACGCTGCTGACCGACATGCTCGATGTTGATTCATGTATGCCTGTCCCCATAAGTTAGTGCCACTTTGGGTTCACGACTAGTCATGTCGGCCCGGGTTCTCTGTCATATGGATGCTAGCGACACTATCATATACGTGAGCCAAAAGGCGCAAACGGTCCCGGGCCATGGTAAGGCGACACCCGTGGGAATACCGTGTGTGAGGCCACAAAGTGATATGAGGTGTTACCGGCTAGATCGATGTGACTTGGAATCGGGGTCCTGACAGCTTTGGTATCAGAGCCTGACTGCCTGTAGGTTTACCAAGCCAAACTGGTCGAAGTTGAGTCTAGAAATGCTTTAGTTATATAAGGGAATTGATTGTGGAAGGGAACGTAAGGCTCTTTTACTCCTTTACCTTATAGCCTTCTGATCTGAGTCGTCCTCTTCTCTTCTATGGGGATTAAGAACTAGGCTTCTCATCTTTCTATCAGGGTCACGTGTTACTAATCTGTAGACTCGTAGGATTGTTGGTCTGAAGCCTCAGTTCAGTTTCTACTACTTCCATGTGTTGACAGTTCATCCCAGAACCTTGATATGATGTTGTTAAGTGACTATCCAAATCCTTGTGAATGTCTCAAATCCTTTCTGAGCATTTACAGCCGTTATGCTGTCCGAGTCATCCCAGGTTTCTAAACAGTCTGAAGCATTTGCAAATTCCTTCTTCTGTTTTTGATGTTCCTTTGGGCCAGATTAACCACACTAATCGGTGAGTTGAGGTACTCTATTGCCTCGACATATATGTTGGAACTATTATTATGACCGTAGGTGTCTTATGAAACCATCTAGTAATCTAGCCATGATTAGCATTCCCAATGTGATGATTCTGGCCATCATTCTTGAAGGCATCCCGTGATGTTATTAGTTAGTAGGTATTCTATTCCTGGGTTCTTGAACCCGAGATTCACCCTACTTACCTCATGTTGATAGTGTTGCTAGTTCCTTTAGGATATTAGTAACTTTGCGATAGTCCTCGAGGTCCGTGGTATCTCATTCTTCCAATACCATGAACCATCATGGCAGAAGTTCTTTTGAACCAAAAGATCACAACCAGGGTGCTCTTGAGGAGTACTCCATCCATATTGTGAATCTGCCAGTCCTACCTTTCTGCATGGATTATCTGGAAGAAATATGTTGAACTTGTTTGACATACTAAATTTATGCATCCGCAACTCAGAAAACCATATGTTCCTTTGAGTTGTCTCTCTTTAGTTGTATTCTGACCTCCGTCTGTCAATTGATAGTCAGGAGTAATTGTGCATCCGTGTTATCGATGCTTATTATTCTTGTGGTCTGTCAAGCCATTCTATTTCAGAATGACTAGGAGAAACAAACTCCAGAACCTCGTCCATATCTAGGATTGGGTCAAAGCAATTGTATTCCGCAGACCAAAATGCTAATCCAGCTTTTGCTCTGCTCTACCTTG
Source organism: Triticum aestivum (assembly GCF_018294505.1). NCBI lineage: Eukaryota > Viridiplantae > Streptophyta > Magnoliopsida > Poales > Poaceae > Triticum > Triticum aestivum. The sequence goes on from NC_057808.1 coordinate 408,988,323, forward strand.
GAGCGTTACCATCTTTATGTCAAGAGTGTCATGAGAATTGCACCACCTCTTATGAATTCTTGACGCAGTGATACTTCTCGCCATCATTATTCATTCCTCGGTCCCGTGTTGTCACAACCGGAATACCGACAAGTGAACCGTGATCTGTGAAATCAATACTCTGAGAAACTCATTGCTTGGTAGTTAATGGCAATACTCTCATTCTTAGCGTGCTGGTTATTGAATCATCATCCTAAGATTGATCGTGCTACCTAGTCCTTATTTTTGGTGCACTCTTCAATCAATGAGTTAGGATTTTGTCAAACCCTTGCTCAGTTGATCATATCGTCTTGCCCTGAAAAGCAAGATTGTTCTCGAGCTTAGTAACATATCGGTGGTTCATGATTTTCCGAATATCTTCTCGGAAGTGTTACTAGGTTATCCCCTGACTGTTATGTTGAGCTCGTGATCAAGTTGGTTTTCTTATAAACCACCCCTTCTCCAAATAATCCGTGTTGGATACCCCTGAGCTAGTTGGTTAAGCCAAACAATAACTTGGAGAGTTGGAAGATAAAAGCTTGCCTGGCTTAGTTCATTTTAAGGGATATCCATTTTGTGTGTGTGTGTTGAAGAAAGATGATATCTCCATCGATTGGTCCTCGTGTTCAGTTGTTGGATCTATTATCTTACCAATCTTTGATTTGAGTATGGGCTATCATCAAATCAAATCAGAACCAATGGTGTTCGTAATGTTGTCTTACTCGTGGTTGATCCCTCGAGCATACACCATTATATCTTTTGGATCTGACCAATGCTATCACCGTGTTCACATGATGGTGGAAGTCCAGTGATATGGAAATTCCGATGAGTTGCTATTGAGCCCATCAGCAGCATCTCGTCTCCTCCATGATTCATGTTGAACATCTAAGTTGGTGTTGGAAACTTGTGTAAGCATTTTCTTCGTGCCGGCTCATGAAGAATATGTTTAGATGTAAGTAGTGACTTCCTCGAATTCATGTGCATTTGGTGCAAGTTGCCGCTGTGAGTTTGAGAAAGATTGTTTTTGCTTCCTCTGGAATCATCCCAAGTTAGTCACGCATATGTGCGAAGTACTCTATGGTTTGATAGGTTGGCCGCCTCCATTCCATATGTGTTTCCTAGCACACCAAGCCACTGATTGAATTGTTCAAGGAAAAGGAGTTGCTGTGCGAATACTAGTTCATGCACAAGATTCCAATACCTCGATGATGGTTCCCAACCTGAACTCGGTAGTGTTTTATTCTAAGACTACTAGGTGGCCATGCTTGTCTGGGACAACGTGTTCCCATGTTTGTAGCAGAACCAGCTCATGTTTTGGAGCTTGCTATTGTAGTTCATTTTTTGGGAATCTCGCAACGTCATCTCGTCGATTTGTGTTGCAACTCTTCTTTTCAGATATGTTGAGTCTGAAGCATCCTGTTTCTAACTAGATCTGAATCTCAGGCAGATACGATGGTTGGAACATTCCCAACATTTGCATTTTGTTCCCAGCCTGCACCCGCCATGGTGCCATCCTACCATGGGTCCCATCCATTTCCGATGATAAGCAAAATCATCCATCGCGTTGTCTTCAACAAGGTAGTCCACATCATCCATTCTGGTCCGAGTATGCCATTCTTTAGAATTCGTTCACACGATCGTTTGTGATTGCCTTAGGCTGGTATAAAGGGTTTCAACGATCTTTGTATCAAAAGTAATTCTTTTTGCCACTTAAGGGAATATTTCTACGAGCCACCTTCCCTAAGGTGCCCCGTTATGGAATCATAGCAATTATCTCCTTGCTACTTTGAGACCATGCACCATCCTACTCAAGCGTGGAATTGTTGCCTACCAACTTGAACTTTCGCCATCTGTCTCTTCCCATCACCCTGATGTGTGTTTTGTGTCTCAGCTCAACAGGTGGTTTATGTCTCATTCCATGAGTTGTTTGTCAGTTGCTCGATCTTCGAGAAGATCGATTCTTCTAGATTTTCCCTTTCTTCTCGTTTTCATGTTAGATGGATTTCTCAGAGCAAGACGTCGAGACAAAGATGATGATCGAATCAACGTTCTTATGAAGTGCAACCTGGACCATGAAGATTATGTTAGTTTGCGTTCCCCTTTCATCTTACCCTACGCTTGAATCTCGGGACGAGATTTTTGTTTAGTGGGGGTGAGTTGTCACATCCCTAGCTCCTGGCAATGCACTAGGCTAGATTCATGTGTGCATCATGTTAAATTTTGCCTAAACTTGAAATGGGGATGTTCAAACCCTAGCACCAAATGAAATCCAACTAGGATCACAATGAAATATTTTCAATTATCCCAAAATGCCTTTGGAAATGTTCATCATTTCTGATAAAGGTAAAAACATCTGCCAAAATGATAAACATATTTCTAGGTCATTTCTGGATTTTTGAATTAACTCATATTGTATTTGAATTGGGGCATTTAAATCCTATAAATATTTTAAATGCTCTAATAATTCTGAAACTAGTTGAGGGCTGTTGGGAATAAGTTCAATAGTGCCCACAAATATTATCAGGATTTTTGGAAATGCTCTGGCATTTTAATAAAGCCAAAACATAATAGCAAAAATAGAAAAACAGAAACAAATGAGAGAGAGAGAGAAGTGCTTACCTGTGCAGCCCACCAGAGCCAGCCCACCAGAGCCGGCCCAGCTCCTGTGCTGGTCCAGCACTGTGCGGCCCAGCCCACCGCAGCCGCCACCGTCTTCAACCTCCTGCCAGTAGGCAGGAGGGCGTGTGCCCGACGCGCGCGTGCATGCGCCGGCCACCTCGACGCGCCTGGAGACGCCACACGCCACCCCGGTCCCTCTCTCCCACTCCCTCGCCCTTCCCGCCTCTGCCGCTCTCTCTCCCGAAACCGAACGTAGCCATCGCCGCCGACGAGCTCCACCACGGCCACAGCTATCTCCGAGCCTCTCCGACGCGCCCCCGAGCTCCGCCGTGATGTCCCCGTCCTCTTCGCCGAGCCACATGACGCCGGAGCGCCCCGCAGCGCCGCTATCGCTGTTGTCTTCTTCCTCTGCTCCGAGCGCCGCCCCGTTCGATTCGTCACCGTCCGGGCTTCCCCGACCTCTCCGACGACGCCTTAGAGTTCACTGTGAGCTCCTGTTGCTTCCCCCTCGCTCTCCCCCTCTGTTCTCGTCCCCTAGCCCCGTCTTCCGACCGAGCCCGAGAGCTCACCACCGCCGGCCATGGCACTGCCGTAGCTAGAGCGCATCCACGACGCATTCGAGCCCACCCCCGTGCTCAGCGAGTCCGCAGGGCTCCGTAGCAACCCGCAGCTCGTCCTCCCGTGCACCCAAACGCTGTGTCCGAGCGTGCCCGTACTCCGGCCGCCGCAGAAGTGCTCGCCGCCGTCACCTCCGGCCATCCCAGCTGCTGTTGCTACCACCACTAGATGCGCGGGAGCGCCAGCAATCCGTAGGAGCAAACCCCGCCTCAAACCGTGGGCTGTAGCGAGATCCCGACGATCTCTGCCGCGCGAAATGGTCGTCGCCGGCGAAACTACGGTGACTGATGACGTGGCTCGTCATTAGCCACTAATGACCCAGCTAAACCACCCTAGAGCCACTGCCATGTGGGCCCAGGCCCTAATTAACTTAGATTAGCACTAACTAATTTGGTTAGTTAGCTGAGTCACTGACCAGTGGGCTCCACTGGTCAGGTTTGACCTGGACGGTGCCCGTTGACCTGCTGAGGTCAGCATGACGCAACGCTGACGCAGTAATAGATTTTCTGGACTTATTCTTATACAGGAAATTCCAGAAAATGCCCAAAACTTCAAAAAATCATAGAAAATAATCTATAGCTCAGAATGAAATAATTTATATATGAAAAATGATCAAAAACATCCAATCTATCCATCTGTACCATTTTCATGCATGTTAGAACAACTATGGCTGCTGTTTAGGCCAAATCATATAAATGGCATTTAAACCCTCACATATGGAGTTTGAATTTGAACCTAGGGTTCAAACCAACTCCATTTAACTTGCTGCTAGTTGCATTAGCTCAAACCACAGCATATTGCCATGTCATGATCATGCATCATATTGTGCATTGCATTGATTGTGTTCTTCCTTGTTTGCCGGTGTTTGCCCCCTCTCGATAGATGTGGTTCCGACGATGAGTTCGATGACACCGATGAAGAACTATACTATCTTCAGAAGTGCCAGGCAAGCAAAACCCCCCTTGTTCATTCCGATACAATCCCACTCTCTCACTCCTGCTCTCTTTTACTGCATTAGGACAACAACGATTCATCTGTTACTTGCTGCGGTAGCTGAACCCCTTTATCCTCTGCATGACCTGTCATTGCCACAGTAAATAGATGAAACCCACTAGCATGAGTAGGAGTTGTTTGAGCCCTGATGTGCCTACTCATTCATGCTTGTTTGTCATGCCTGCTATTGCTTAGAGTTGTGTCAGGTCTGATTCATCGGGAATGAATTGGAAAGTGGTGAACATGTCCTACTGTGTGAGAGCTAAGTGTGTGAACACGATTTGGTAAAGGTAGCGGTGAGAGGCCATGTAGGAGTACATGGTGGGTTGTCTCATTGAAACCGTCCTCAGGAACTGAGTTCTGTGTTTGTGATCCATGAACAGTTACTACCACACATTGGGCTCTGGGCGCTCCAAGCTCTCTCGACTTATTAATCAACCTGATCTCTGTCCAGGAGTTGCAACTAGTTTCTGGTGTTTGTAGGTTGTGTTAGTAATCTACCAAGTGGTACCCGGTACAGGTGGGCTTGGGACAGACTAGGCACCGTGGCACGGTGTACCAAGCGTAGATCCATCCGTCGAGGTGGGCTTGGGAACCCTGTACACATCGTTTGGGGTCGTGAGCGACACCCCGGCCGGATCTCCTTGCGGATGGAACCCGAATAGGCGATAAACCTGGACTAGAGACTTGTGTGGTTAGTCAGGTCGTGGACGACTCCCTCGCCAGGCTTCCGCTTGAAGGTTGCCGAGGTACACGACGTGTACATGGTGGTAAGTGGCGAGAGCGTGTGTGAAGAAGTACACCCCTGCAGGGTTAACAACATCTATTCGAATAGCCGTGTCCGCGATAAAGGACTTCTGGGTTGCCTGTACAGTTCATAGACAAGTGAAAGTGGATACTCTAAAACACGCAAGATAAGCGTGAGTGCTATGGATAGCGTTCTCGTAGGGAGACGGGAGCGGATCCATAGTGGTGTATTGATATGGTGAATATGTGGACTCGTGTGCGCCACCTCAAAAGAGTTACTTGCAGTCATAGTTTAGGATAGCCACCGAGTCAAAGCTGGCTTGCTGCAGTCAAACTCCACCACCCCCTTTGTTGATACCGATGCATATGTAGATAGTTCTGATGTAAGTCTTGCTGGGTACATTTGTACTCACGTTTGCTTATTTTATGTTTTGCAGAGAGTCCTGCTAGCCCAGCACTACTGCCCGGAACACTTGACTGGCCGGCATGTGATACACTTCGTTCATGTGTCTATCCCTTCGGGGAAATGTCACGCGGTGACATCCGGAGTCCTGCCTAGCCTGCTACAGCCCGGTTCACCGGAGTCTTGTTAGCCCAGTGCTACAGCCCGGATTCGCACGCTGCTGACCGACATGCTCGATGTTGATTCATGTATGCCTGTCCCCGTAAGTTAGTGCCACTTTGGGTTCACGACTAGTCAAGTCGGCCCGGGTTCTCTGTCATATGGATGCTAGCGACACTATCATATACGTGAGCCAAAAGGCGCAAACGGTCCCGGGCCATGGTAAGGCAACACCCGTGGGAATACCGTGCGTGAGGCCACAAAGTGATATGAGGTGTTACCGGCTAGATCGATGTGACTTGGAATCGGGGTCCTGATAGCCCGGATGGATCCAACGGAGTTATCGTCGTTGAACGAACTCCTGGATCGCATGGCCGCCTTGGGGGTCGCTACAGACTACGATCGGCTTGGGCTTAAACTGACCAGAGAGAAATTAAAACTCCGCCGATCACCCACCAGATAGCGGTAGTCGAGGAGCGGAGTAACTCTTCTACTATAATGAAGACGAACTATGTTCGGATCTCCGATCATGAAGGGCCGGATATTCTCCGGCAGAAAGGCATGTTCCGTCGCCCGAACATGGAGCTGGACGATGAGCCTAAAAAATCAGTCGATATCCCCGAGCCCGAACTGCCAGGGCCGGTAGATCTTCAAACTCCGGATCCAAAATCGGGTCAGGGTTCGGATTTCGTTCCACCCACCCACCCGGACATAGACGCTCTCATGAGCATCAAACAACAGCCTCAGGAAACGGTCCACCACTTCTGGGCCAAATTCCTCCTTGTCAAAGATAGGGTAAAAGATTGCCGTGACGAAGACGCGATAGCAGCTTTCTGCAACAACTGCGCGGACGAAGGTATCCTAAATGCCATCAATCGCCGCCGCATACTAAAGTTCGCTGACTTAACAACTATCGTACAAAAGTACAGCGCGATGGAAAGCGCCTGGAAAATTCAGGTAGCTCGTTGGGAACCTTCAGCGCCAACCCAACTCATCCTACGGGCGAAAAGGACGCACCCCCACGGTGCGCCTAGCCGAACAGTCAAAAAACATAAACCCATTACGCTGCACGGCACCGTTCTGGAGGGATGGCTCAATGGCCCATGCAAAGTACACACAACGTCGGATACCGTGGCAACCCACAACCTTAGAGCATGTTGGATACTTCGGCAGGTAGCCAAGAGCGGCGAGGACATCCTTATCAAGGACACACCAGAATAGCACCCTCCAACAAACGAAGATACTAGAGTATTGACAGTCTTCGAGACATTCGCTTCAAACAATAAGCGTAAAAGGGCACTGCGCGACCTCACCGAAGTTTGCCAGGTCGCCACAATTGACCTCTGGAACAACATGGCCATAACCTTTAACGCCAGTGACGAACCCAAATACAGAATAGTCCGAGCGCCAGCTGCATTAGTCCTCAGTCCCATCGTGGACGGTTTTTGACTTACAAAGGTCCTCATGGACGGCGGCAGCGGACTAAACCTCATCTACGAGGACACGCTCCACAAGATGGAAATAGACAGGATCCGCATCGGGAAAAGCAGCACGACCTTTCGAGGTATCATTCCCAGTTGGGAAGCGTGGTGTGCGGGAAAAATTACACTCGATGTGGTATTCGGCACGCCGGAGAATTATCGGTCCGAAGAAATAACTTTCCAGGTGGCCCCTTTCAACAGCGGATACCACGCCCTGTTAGGGCGAGAGGCCTTCATGCGCTTTCAAGCCATACCCCATTATGGGTATATGAAGCTAAAAATGCCCAGGCCTAATGGAATAATCACCCTCGTCAACGATCCGGATATAGCACTCCGTGCCGAGAACAAAACTGCATCCTTGGCCCTCGAGGCATTATCTGAGGCCCTTGCGGCTGAAGAACTAACCGCACTATGCTCCACTGTAGACAGAGACGATGTCATCCTGGACAAACGACCCAAATCTACCACCTTCAAACCAGCCGAAGAAACGGTCAAATTTCAGGTCCATCCAACAGACCCGAAGAAGACAGCCTCTATCGGAGCGCAACTTGGCCCCTCAGTAGACGCATCACTGCGAGACTTCCTGCGCGAAAACTGGGATATGTTCGCCTGACACCCATCAGATATGCCAGGAATCCCACGCGAGTTGGCCGAAGACAGCCTCAACATACTAAAGGGATATAAGCCGGTCAAACAAACCCTGTGGCACTTTTCCGAACCCAAACGACAAGCTATGGGGGAGGAGCTAGCCAAACTCATCGAGGCCGGATTCATCAAAGATATTAAACATCTGGACTGGCTGGCAAACTTGGTAATGGTACCAAAGAAGGATAAATCCTGGCGCCTATGCGTCGATTTCAAAGACCTTAACAAGGCTTGCCCTAAAGATCCCTTCCCCCTTCCTCGCATTGATCAAATTATTGATGCTACCGCAGGACACGACTCGCTATGGTTCCTCGATGTATATTTTGGATACCATCAAATCAAAGTGAAGGAGTCCGGTCAAGCTGCAACAGCATTCATTACACCATACGGGCCGTTTTGCTTCAACACCATGCCTTTCAGGCTCAAGAACGCCAGCGCCACCTACCAGCACATGATCCAAACATGCCTCGAGAAACTGATCGGCAAGACAGTGGAGGCCTACGTAGATGACGTCGTCATCAAAACTAGACACGTCGGAACACTAATAGACGACTTGCGCCTAACATTTGACAACCTCCGCACATACGACATCAAGCTTAACCCGGAAAATTGCGTCTTCGGCGTCCCCGCGGGTAAACTACTGGGCTTCATCGTTTCCAATAGAGGAATTGAGGCAAATCCAGCCAAAATCCGAGCCCTGTCACAATTGGCCATGCCAACCGAACTCAAACAGGTCCAAAAACTTGCTGGGTGCGTGGCAGCCTTAAGCCGCTTTATCTCCAGGTTGGGGGAAAAGGCGCTGCCCCTTTATCGCCTTCTACGGCGCACCGATAACTTCGAGTGGACAGACGCGGCGACAGACGGACTGGAAGAAATAAAAGCCCTTTTGGCAAGCAACCCAATCCTGGCCGCGCCAAACGTCGACGAACCAACGCTCCTATATATATATCGGCAACACACCAGGTGGTAAGCGCCGTACTCGTCGTCGAGCGAGAACAGGACGGACACAAATTTCCGCTCCAAAAGCCGATATACTACGTATCCACCGTCCTCACACCATGCAAATCCCGGTACCCTCACTATCAAAAGATAGCATATGCAGTCTTCATGGCATCTCAAAAATTGCGACACTACTTTCAGGAGTGCTCGATCACGGTGGCTTCTGAAGCGCACCTCAATGATATAATCAATAACCGGGATGCAACGGGCCGGATTGCCAAATGGACCATTGAGCTCCTGCCATTTGACATCACGTACAAACCACGTCGAGCCATCAAATCCCAGGTATTGGCTGACTTCGTCGCCGAATGGAAAGAGGCCGAACTCCCTAAAGAGTACGGCGCGTATTCCAACTGGGTTATGCACTTTGACGGCTCCAAAATGTTGGCAGGACTAGGGGCGGGCGTCGTATTAACGTCCCCCACAGGAGACATCGTCCAGTACGTACTCCAAATATTATACACAGACTCCAACAACGTAGCCGAATACGAGGCCTTGCTACATGGCCTTCGGATGGTCGTATCAATGGGCATACAACGCCTGGAGGTGCGCGGGGACTCAAACCTCGCAATATCCCAAATTAATGGAGACTTTGATGCCAAAGATCCAAAGATGGCAGCTTATCGCAATGCCGTCTTGAAGATGTCAGCTCGGTTCGAGGGGCTCGAATTTCATCACGTCGCCCGCGAAACTAATCAGGCGGCAGACGTCCTTGCTCGCATCTGTGCTAAGCGCGACCCCGTCCCACCTAACATCTTCCTTAAAAGGCTATTTAAGCCATCCGTGGTGTGGCAAGGGGGAGATAGCAATGACAGTCCTGCTCCGAACACAAACATAGATAGCGAACACGCCGATATCATCGGTAGCTCAGCCACCGAAATAACACCCTCGGCCCACCTCATCATGGCAGTAATTGCCCCGTGGACCGAACCATTCTTGGCCTACTTTCATAGGAAGGAGCTCCCAGAAGATCAGAACGAGGCTCGCCGCATTGTCCGGCGTTCGAAGGCCTATAAAGTTCACGAAGGAGAGCTCTACGAGAAAAGCACTACCGGAGTCCTTCAAAGGTGCATCTCCGAGGAGGAAGGGCAGCAACTCTTGGCAGAAATTCACGCCGATCTTCGTGGGCACCACGCCGCAGCCCGGGCACTTGTCAGCAAGGCCTTCCGGACATGATTTTATTGGCCTACGGCTCGAGCAGACACACAGGACCTCGTCCAGCGCTGCTTTGGATGCCAACTCTTCGCCAACCAAAGCCATATGCCCCCAACCGCCCTACAAACAATCCCCATTACATGGCCCTTTACGGTCTGGGGCTTGGACATGGTCGGACCCCTTAAAGGGGGAAGCCATAAGAAAAAATATCTGCTGGTCATGGTGGACAAATTCACCAAGTGGATAGAGGCTAAACCAGTCAAAACGGCCGAGTCCGGACCGGTGATTGCATTTATATCCGATGTGGTGCACCGTTATGGTGTCCCGCACAACATCATCACTGATAACGGTTCCAATTTCACAGCCGATGAGGTGAAAACCTGGTGTGCTAATCTGGGCATTAAGCTCGATTACGCCTCTGTCTACCACCCGCAAACAAACGGTCAAGTCAAGCGAGCCAATGGTCTTATTATGAGCGGCATCAAACCCAGGCTAGTGCGGTCTCTGAAAGAATCAGACAAACATTGGGTCGAGGAGCTCGACTGCGTACTCTGAGGGCTGCGGACCACGCCCAACCGTACTACCGGATACACACCTTTCTTCATGGTGTACGGTGCAGAGGCTGTATTGCTGTGACACCCTCGATTCAATCGTACACTAATCATACACGCAAATGTGTACCATCAAGATCAAGGACTCACGGGAAGATATCACAACACAACTCTAGACACAAATTAAAATAATACAAGCTTTATATTACAAGCCAGGGGCCTCGAGGGCTCGAATACATAAGCTCGAAAACACAAGAGTCGGCGGAAGCAACAATATCTGAGTACAGACATCAGTTAGACAAGTTTGCCTTAAGAAGGCTAGCACAACAGCAACAAGGATCAAAAAGGCAAGGCCTCCTGCCTGGGAGCCTCCTAACTACTCCTGGTCATCGGCGGTCTCCACGTAGTAGTAGGCATCGACGGTGGCCTCTGGCTCCTGGGCTCTGACATCTGGTTGCATCAACTGGAAAGAAGAAGAAAGAGGGAAAAGGGGAGCAAAGCAACCATGAGTACTCATCCAAAGTACTCGCAAGCAAGGATCTACACTACATATGTATCGGTATCAATGAAATGGGCTATATCTGTGGACTGGACTGCAGAATGCCAGAATAGAGGGGAGAACCTAGTTCTATCGAAGACTAGCATCTTCTGGAAACCACCATCTTGCAGCAACAGGAGAGAGTAGAGTAGCATAAAGTAAAGTAGTAGTAGTGTTACCAAGCTCGGCCAGAGATCCTTTCTCGACTCCCTGCGAGAAAGCAATCCCAGAGCCATACTATCCAGTTATCATCACAATCCATTTCTCATCACAAGTATCCAGTTCTAGTTGTATCGATCGGGATACAACTCCAAGTGTCCGTTACCGTAGGACAGGCTATTGATAGATGTTTTCTTCCCTGCAGGGGTGCACCAACTTACCCACCACGCTCGATTAACTCCGGCCGGGCACACTTTCCTGGGTCATGCCCGGCCTCGGCCAAACAATACGCTGCAACCCGACCTAGGCTTAATAGAGAGGTCAGCACGCCGGACTAAACCTATGCCCCCAGGGGTCATGGGCCATCTCCCCGGGAACTCCTGCACGTTGCGAACGCGGCCGGTCAGCAGACCTAGCTACTTCCTTCAACAAGGCAGGTGCTTACGCGGTCCAACCCGGCACGCGCCGCTCAGTCGCTGACGTCTATTAAGCTTCGGCTGATGCATACGACGCAGAACGCCCATACTATGCCCACGTGATGGTTAGTGCTATCAGGCCAGAGGCCCCTCGGATCAAATATCCAAATCATAGTGGATTAGGAACGCGTGGTAACAAGCAGAGACTCACGAAAGATGTGACCCCCATTGCCCCGTCTCGAGGACTTGCGGCAAGGGCTAGGAATGCCCGGCCACGCCTCGTAATTATCTCGCGGGCACCCTCCAGGTCAACCCGACTCCTCATCACTCACAAATATGCTCGCGCGGGTACCCCTCAGGGCCGACCCATCTTTAGTAACAGGGTTCAGTGTAAAGTCATAGTAACCATAGTAACCGTGTGTCCAATCATCAAGGGGAAAACCCGAGGAATCACCCCCGGTGAATTCCACTCGATGTAATCATCAAGGTGAACGTAAGAGGAACCACCCCCGAGGTTCACACTTGAGGGGTTGCACGACAGAGTCGTATCGGAAGTGGTTAAGGCGGAATCACCCCCGATGACCACGACCGAATAGCTACACTACAGGGTTAACATCAGAAGTGCTGTAGAGGTCTCACCCTCGGCACTCGATAGTAACCCAGTAGTGTCGAGCAACTAAAGGGAAAGTGATGTGCGGTGCCGGGGCCTGGTCTTCGATCCCGTTGATCGGGTCTTCAATGATGAAGCAGGGGCAACAAGGACAAGGTGGGGGGTCACTGATGGATCACTAACCAACCTATACTAAGCAGTTTAGGATAAGCAGGTAGGTAACAATAAGCAGGTTACAAAAGCAGGCTATGCATCAGAATAGGAGCAATCAATTACAGTAGCAAAAATCTAATGCAAGCATGAGAGAATGGAATGGGCGATATCGGGATGATCAAAGGGGGGCTTGCCTGGTTGCTGTGGCAAGGAGGGGTCGTCGTCGGCGTAGTCGATCACAGGGGCAGCATCGGTCTCGGGGTCTACTGGAGAGAAGAGGGGGAAGAAACAGTAAATATAAAGCAAACATAGCATCACAAAGCATAACATGGCAATATGTTGTGCCGGGTGTGACCTAACGTATGGCTACACGATAAAGGTGAAGGGGGAATTCAACCGGGAATGTTTTCCCGGTTCCGGACGTGTGTCAGACAGATGACCGGAGGGGGAATGTTCCATGTTCAGATAGTTAGAGGCATCTGACAGGTAAACGGATCACGTATTCGGATTCGTCCCGTCGTTCTGAGCAACTTTCATGTACAAAACATTTTCATCCGAGTTACAAATATTTTTCTATGATTTTTCAAAGATTTAAACAATTTTTGGGATTATCTTTAACTCAAAAATGGACTTATTGCGCCAACATGATGTCATGCTGATGTCAGCAAAGTCAACAGTCAACTCAGACTAGGTTGACTGGTCAATTGGGCAGTGGGGCCCGTCTGCCATTGACTGAGCTTAACTAATTAACAGCTTAATTAGTTAAAAAGTTAATTAGGTTAATTAACAGGATTAATTGAGTTAATTGTTTTTAACTAATTAATTAATTATTATTATTTTTAAATATATTTTTAAAATTCTTTTTTAAGGGGGGTTGGGCCTACAAGTCATTGGCCCAGCGGGCTACCGGGTGGTGGGTGCCGGCGCCTGGGCGTGGGCGTCCGCCCGAACACGCACACGCGTGATGGAGGGCACAGGCGAGGGCGGTCCCCGGCGGGGGCTCTGGCGGTGGGGGGGCTAGCAGGGGCACGACCGGCGGAGGCGGCGGAGGTAGGCGCCCGCGGTGGAGCGAGGCGGGGCGGCAGCGTGAGGCAGGACAGGGGCGCCCGGCGGAAGGCATCACGGGTGGAGCAGCAGGGGAGGCTACGGCGACACGAGCCACGGCAGGTGCGAGCGCTCCGGTGAGGAGGCCGCGGTTCCGAGGCGGCAACGGGTGGTCAGCGCAGTAGCAGCAGTAGAACAGGAGGCGGCGGGCGCACGCGCAGGTGGCCGGAGGCGCTGCGAGCGGTCAAGGGCCATGGGGCGCGCGCGGGGGCGAGCAAGTGGAGGCCGGGGCGTGCGGGGTTGTGGCCTGGGGCGCACGACAGGCGAGCGAGGATGACGCGTGCGTAGGCGGACGGCGGGGCGCGCGTTGCGCGGCACGGGGGGTCGAGCGCGTGCGGGAGGAGGAGAGGACGGGGCCTCACCGGCGTGGCCGTAGGGTCAAGGGCAGCGGGTGTCGAGGAGGAGGATGGGGACGACATGCGTGGCGCCGGCGATGGCGAATGACTTCGGCGTCAGGGCGCTCGGGCGCTGCATCAGCGGTGACGGTGGCTGGAGCTAGACGCGGGGTAGGAGAGCTGACGAGGCGGTCCGGCGGGGAGCTGGCGCCGGTGAGGAGGTGGTGGGACGAGGCGGCGACGGTGGGTGCCGACGGTGTCGAGGGGGGCGAACGGCGGCGAGCGTAGGGGTGCTGCCCCGATCTGGATCGGGGTGAGGGGAGAGACGAGGGAGGGAGTGAGGGGGATCTGGGCTAGGGTTTGGTGGTGGGGAGGCCTAACTAGGCCGCGGTTGGGCCGGCTGGCCAGTTGGGCCATGTGGGTCGGCCAACTGGGCCGTCTGGCCCAGGAGGGGGAGTTGTTTTCCTTTTTTTATTTGTTTTCCTTTTCCAGCAGCATTTTGCCTTTTCTTTTAGCCACTAATGACTTTGCAAAATTATGCCACTAGCTAAAACAATTCCAAAGAATTATTGTGCACTGCCACAAAAAGTTTGGGGCCTTCAGGATTTGTCCAAGCATTTTTAGTAAATGAAAAGGACGTCTTAAATACTACTGGACGAGATAATAAATTCCCAGGGGCAATTTGGGAATCCCAAAAATGTTGGCTTCAGCATGACAAATATCTAGGGATTATTTGCCATAGGATGAACTATTTTATTTGCATGAAAGAAGAAGCAAATATTTGACATGCAATTTGAATTTGAATTTGAAGCAGATTTTGGACAAGTGGCATTTTGGCATGATGACATGACCTTCATTAGGGGGAGATTACTGTAGTGTGATGTTGGGGATGTTACAATTGCCCTGCGATATTATACATGACTCACCTCGAGTGCGTATGTACGAAGAAAAAGAGGCCGAGTTGGATCGGCAGGACAGCCTAGACACCCTGGAGGAGGAACGCAACGTCGCCAAAGCCCGTTCAGCATTTTATCAACAGCAGGCTCGAAGATATCAAAGCAGAGAAGTACGGGCCAAGACTTACAACGTTGGCGAACTCGTTCTACGCTTGCCGAAGAAGAAAAAGGACAAACTCAAGCCCAAATGGGAGGGTCCCTTCATAATTGACGAAGTTCTTACCGGAGGAGCGTATCGTCTTCGTGACGCATCAGACAATCGCCTAGAGCCAAACCCCTGGAACGCGGCCAGACTCCGAAGGTTCTATGCCTAGCGCCAAACTCTTTGTTAGTCTCCTTCTCCCCTATAGTTTACATTACTTTTTCTCTCTCTTTTACACATTTTTTCGCGAACACTGCTGACGTACACATCTTTACATATGTACGCCCATTATACCTGGGGGCTTCTTTAACAGAAGCTTGTTGATATTATCTTCCGAGCGTCAAGCTCATCACACATACGTGTTTTTCCCGTATGTCTTTTCTGCACCATTATATGCATCGATATGACTTAAGTTTTGGCCAAGCTGGGTTGTCTGGCTCCTGTGCTTACCCCTACGTTTCCCGATTGTTCGGCTAGGCGGTAAAGGGAGCACCTCTGCGATTGTTACTGCCGGGTCATCCGGATGTGTACCTCAGACTGGGTGAAGCCGAAAGCTAGCGTTCTTAAGGGAATATTCGGTCGGTGGATGAAAAATACTTTTTGCAATCACTCTATTGTGAACCCCCAGAAGCTATACACACTGTGATTTTCACATCACAATTTGGACATGTCTACTAATGCATGCACACCCAGGGAAAGGAACCCTTAACGGAACTATTCTCCCTGGAAGATGTTTCTTACAATCTCAATGTAATATAACATAACTAGCCGGATACAACTTGTCTGTTCAAGCAATTATGACCCCTACGCTTAGTTTTCCACGCATACCCCGGCCTATTCGGTTGTGACGGTATTCGGAAACACTCCGCACCTTCAGGTCCGGAGGTTGAAGCGAAAAGGTCTGCCATGACAAATGATATACAATTCAGCTAGAATTCTACATGGTGAGGAAAGTACATAGTCACTTGGACTCAAACACTTCTGCCTCTATACCATCTAATAGGCAGTCTAACTTATAATCCTGTTGGGAATATTTTGCGGCCACCTCTACTAGGTCATATACTAAACTAACGGGAATTTCTTCCCCATTTGGCCCCAACGGTCCAACCTGGGCCATGTGATTAGGATTCAGCTTGGTATATCGCGTCTTCACCATGGCCCAGGCTTCTCGCGCACCCTCTCGGCAGGCCGATATTTTCCATAATCGGATACGCCGCCGCGCTCCCTTGAACAGCTCTACAAGCTCCTCCATACTTCCCGGAGGGGAGGCGGATGGCCATAAGGCCTTGGCAACACTCCGCATGGCCAGCCGAGCATGCTCGTGCACTTGCGACAGCCTTTGCAGCAGATCACTTGCTGATCCGGACACCTCCTCTTCAGGACGGCCTGTCAATATACCTGCAAGCATAGCTATATCAGTTCCATTTATCTCCGAACTACTAAAAGATAACAAGTTCGGAAACATACTGAACATGCCGCCCCGCAGCTTCTTGTTCTCCTTTACGGAGTCGGCTAGCTGGGCCCGCACATCTTTCAACTCTTCACCCAACTTAGTGTTGGAATCCTGTAGCTTGTTTTTCTCGTCCCTAACGCGGGTCAGCACACGCTCGCCTGCGGCGTGTTGCCTCTTTGCCTCTTTTTCTCCCTCTTGGGCGATCTTCAACTTCTTCTCAAGTTGATCAGGCGACCCTATTACGCGATCAGTGGCAGTATTAGCATAGTTGGAATACATTTACTGTTCCTCGATGGAGGGGAACGTTACCAGTGGACAGCTTCTTCAAATTTTCCAGTTCGGCGGTAGCAGCATTTAGCTACGCCTGACACTGCTCCAGCTCTTGGGCTAGCAGACTATTCTTCTCCGCGAGGACCTGGTTGTTCAACAATCCTTAAATCACTTGTGCCAACTGCTTTCAGTCTTGGGGGCTACGGGTATATGGCTATCCTTTTTTGACAAAGAAAACTTACCTGCACATCTGTCACATATTGCCTCGTGGCTTTTCTAAGCCCGTCTCGAGCAGCTCGGATGTATGCGTCGCCCGAGCTGAAGGCATTAAATGCCTCGTCCGAGAACTTCGGGTCTCGTAAAACAGCTCTGCAGCGCTGATGATTCATGGCGCTCTCTACTTCCGAGTTGGTAACAGACATATTGTCCGAACCCTCGGCCGAAGGGCAGTCCGGCTTTGTTCCTACATCGGCTCCCGTCTCCCCGACTGGATCTAAATCTTGGTTGTTGGGAGCGCGGCCGGCCGGACTCCCGGACACAGTTCGGCGAACCTTTTTCCTGTAATCAAACAGGCGCATAGGTCACAGTTGGACACGGCCACTGAAAAATATATTTATCCGTACCTCCTCGATGAGGGCCCGGCGGTGCCTTCACCGGCCCTCCTCTTCGAAGGCCTGCCCGGTGCAGGAACCGATTTCCTCGGTATCGTCAAACGCCTCCCCTGTAGAACGCACGACAATGTGGTGGGTGAGGCAGAGTACGAGCACCCTTTCAGAGGAGGTGTTTCTTGATTACTTACCTGTGAAGCAGGAAGAAGACCAGGGTAGTCGGCGATAATGGCCACTTCTATGCCATCATAGCTCGTCTGGTAAAACACCCCCTCCGCGAGCACCACAAATATATCCGGATCCTCTTCAAACCCGGGATCAAGTTCCCGGTTGTGGTCCTCCGGCTGTGGGGCGGGACTATAAAATCCCTCGGTGACCTTTCACCAGTGCTGTCATAAGCAAACAAACTAGAAATTTATCAAAGGAAATTCGGAGATGGAAGGAGTAAAAACAGAGGGGTCAGGCCTTACCCAACTGGGAGGGTTATACATAGAGTACCCGTCTCTGAGTTTGATGCGAAGAAATTCCTTTTCCTCCCCTTTGAACAGCTCGGCTAATATCTTAGCCAAAGCGGCAGGGGTATCTGGACCTTTCCGGCCGCAGCGTGAGGCGTCGTCCTCCCCATTGTAGTGCCACATTGGAAGCCCTCTGTATTGGAGCGATTGAACCCCTCGCGCTATGGAGATCGCCATAACCTCGATTACTGTGAGTCCGGACTGAGTGTGCTCTTTTATCTTGCTCATCAGCTGACGAACCTCCGCGCCATCTTCCTCTTCAAGACTCCGGGGACGCCAACTGTGGCGTTTCTTCAGCGAGACGCGCGCAAATTCAGGAAGACCCTTTCGAACCGGGTCGGGAAGCGCAACCTCCTCTATATAAAACCATTCGGAGGGCCATTCATCAGGTGCCTTCCTTGGTGTGCCGGATGGATATCCGGTATCGGCGACGGGCCATACTTAGGCTCTGCCCACTTCAAATATTGACCCTTCGTGATTGCGCGGGACGAGACAGAACAGCTTCCTCCACAACTCGAAATGAGCCTCGACGCCCAGGAATAGTTTGCATAAAGCGAAGTAACCTGCAATGTGCAGAATAGAGGCCGGAGTGAAGTTGTGCAGCTGGAGGCCATAGTACTCCAGAAGCCCTCGGAGGAACGGATGGATTGGAAATCCAACGCCTCTCAGCAGGTAGGGGACAAAACACACTCGCTCTCCCCCTGACGGATTGGGGAAGTCCTCTGCCTGAGTCCCCTCATTGAAGGAAGCTAGCCCCGTTAGAACAGGGACTAGATCTGCATGGGGAAGGAATCCCTGCGTTTGCAACTTCGTCAATCGACTATGAGACACAGAACACCTCTCCCACTCGCATTTCTCTGGGCTGGGACGAGCGGAGGAGCTGGGAACACTAGCCATGCTGGAATGGTTTCTCCTAAGCAGTCTCTGGGGATTTCTTCTCTGTAGCGCTGAATGGATCTGGGATCCAATCTCTTTAAATAGGCGCTCTTCCTCGCACGGATGGGGTGTTATTCACAAAAATACCCTGACTTTCCACATTCGCTCGACACGTGGAGAACGAAGATTATTTAACGCGCAGAAGCCAAGGAGGCAACATTGGATCAATGGCCGAATACATTACTTGGAGATCATTGAAGGGGGAGCCTGCCTTGCAATGCCGAAGACAATATGTGTGCCGAGCACCTCGCTATTGAAGACTGGTTCGGGGGCTACTGAGGGAGTCCTGGACTAAGGGGTCCTCGGGCGTCCGGCCTGTTATCCATGGGCCGGACTGATGGGCTGTGAAGACATGAAGGCCGAAGACCGCACCGTGTCCGGATTGGACTCTACTTGGCGTGGAGGGCAAGCTTGGTGACCAACTATGAAGATTCCTTCTTATGTAACCAACTCCATGTAAACCCTAGATCCCCCCGGTGTCTATATAAACCGGAGGGGTTAGTCCGGAAAGGATACATTCATTACCATATACACATAGGCTAGACTTCTAGGGTTTAGCCATTACAATCTCGTGGTAGATCAACTCTTGTAACACTCATATTCATCGAGATCAATCAAACAGGAAGTAGGGTATTACCTCCATAGAGAGGGCCCGAACCTGGGTAAACATCGTGTCCCCCGTCTCCTGTTACCATCGATCCTAGACGCACAGTTCGGGACCCCCTACCCGAGATCCGCCAGTTTTGACACCGACAGCCGTGAAGATACAAGACTGAAGACTTCCTCCCGTGTCCGGATGTGACTCTCCTTTGCGTGGAAGGCAAGCTTGGCGTTCGGATATGAAGATTCCTTCCTCTGTAAACCGACTCTGTATAACCCTAGGTCCCTCTGGTGTCTATATAAACCGGAAGGTGTAGTCCGTACAGGCGATCATAATCATAACCATACAGGCTAGACAGCTAGGGTTTAGCCATTACGATCTTGAGGTAGATCAACTCTTGTAACCCCATATTCATCCAAGATAATCAAGCAGGAAGTAGGGTATTACCTCCATCAAGAGGGCCCGAACCTGGGTAAACATCGTGTCCCCGTCTCCTGTTACCATCGATCCTCAGACGCACAGTTCGGGACCCCCTACCCGAGATCCGCCGGTTTTGACACCGACGGTCGTCTCTCTAAGCTCCACACGTCAGCGTCTAGTACTCAGCAGACAAATGCGGTATCATCAAAGCCTTAGTCAAAAGGTGGCTCTTTTTGGTCTTGTCGATCTGATCAGTTGCCACCCCTATCGCTCGGGAAGTTACGTACTGCCCTGTAAAGCGATCATTCTCCAAAGACATGCCTGCGGCGGGCTATGGTTGACAGCTTGTTGTGTGTTTAATACCTGGTTGGCCACACCCTGGGTCAGCATTAAATGCACCATGGGCAAATTAGCTTTGTCTGTTTGGTAATTGTGTCTCGAGGTTTTGGTCCTTCTCAAGAGCCTGGTGGTGCTCTGCAACACATCAGGGCATCTACAGTGGGGAGGCGCTAGGATTTATTTCCTACCAGATTGGCAGTTGGTTGATTAATTCTCCGTGTCTGATTTGGCATCGATGCCAATTAGTGCAGCGAGCGCTTGTCTTCTTTTTGCTTTCGCACGAGTTATGGAAGGCGTCATTGGCCCCTGTTTCTATTCCATACTAGCGACCATATTAGCACCTAGCATTGAGGAGACACGCTTGGATAGTTTTCTAATTTTCCAATCTTTATTTTATTTCCTGTAAGCACCTACAGAAGCATCCTGCAATGTAGATGCCCTCAAGGTAGCACCGCTCCGCGCTTGGTGTCATGCTCGAATCATCGACTCCATCCTTACTGATGATTATAATTTGTTTGATTGGCTCATGGCAGAACCAAGCTTCTTCAACGTACGCCACAAATTAACTTGGTTCAGTTGTGGAAATATTTAGAGCATCTCTAGCAGACCCCGCAAAAGTCTTTTACAGTTCGCAGAAAAGTGCATATGCAGGTTGGCGCGGGCGAGGTCAGACGCAGATCCCGCATAATGGACCTGTAAAAGAGGATATTCGGCGAATATGCTCTTTTACGGGTCGGCTACGCGGGGTCTGCTCGGGCAATGCCGCGTCGACTCGCAAACCGAATACACCAAATTCTCGAATTTGACATCGGTTCCGACAAATAAGTTCAAATTCAAACAACATAACACAGTTTACGCGCAAATAAAAGCTTCGGTTTAGTAGGACAAACGCAAAAGAGGGTCTTGCAAAAGTGACGACCACGTCCGGCATCATCTTGGTCGATCTTCACTCCGCGCCATCGAGTCCATCTTGAAGTTCATCGGAACCACCGAATCCACCTCCGGCGCTTGTTCCAACTCCCGCACCGAAATCATCGGCATTGGCACAATATGGAGCAGAGAAAACATCTCCGGCACTGTAACACGCACTGGCCGACGCAACCATTCTCCTCTTCAAGATTTCTCTCCTTGCCATATCATGACATTCTTTGGTGAGGTCGTCCATATCATTGCGGTTCATTGTCATGATCTTGTTCTCTTCGGCGAGCAACTTGGACATGGCTTTGTTTTCAGTGGCACATGCTCTTCTCTCCGCAATGGCCGCTTTGCGCAGCCCCTCTTCCTTGAGAAATTGTCACTTTTCTTGCTTCTCCCTTGCCTTCTTCTCGGCCAACTCTTTCTTGATCTCCAACGACTTCAACAACATCAACTCATTTGATCGCACCATGACATCAATCTTCTCCCTCAAGCTCGATGCTTCGTGCTCTCTCTTCATCTTCTCCTTAGTCTTTTTGTCGCCATCGGGCTTGTTCAAATTTCTTGGGCCATCATCATCCTCATCTTCATCCATGTTTGTAAGTGAACCTCTCTTCGGTGAGGATTCTTTGTCGATCAACTTCCACTTCTCGCACTCTTTGAGCAAGTCCCAACAATGCTCCAGTTTGAAGAATTTGCCTTCCGAAGCTTCCATGTCTTTGTATCTATGTTGGGCAATTTTGTCCTACACAATTTGCACAAAGTTAAATGATGCAATATGATGTGCACAACTTGAACAAAGCCAAAACGAACTCACATGGCCGGATTTCACGGTTCCACTTGGAGGTGCATTGCGTACTTGCTCCAAGCAAGCTACCCAACGGTTGCACATAGGCTTGATCACATCCCAACGCCCTTGAAGCGACCGAAATGTGCGTGGAGTCCTATTGGGGTACTTTGCCATCATGCGGAAGTATTGATCTTCGATCCTTTGCCAATACCTCTTGGCGGTTTGATAAGTACCCGTGCATGCATCAAGAGACACCGCACTCCATGCCCCGATCATGATTTGATCTTCCAAGATCGTGTAGTTCTTCGATCTCTGGCTTTTCTCAGTTTTTGTTTGCGATTGTTCATATGCTATCTCATCGAGCTCCTCCACTTCTTCCTCACCACCATGATCATCCACGCCGCCCTCCGTTTGATTGTAGTCGAATGCGGCAAACAGGGCTTGATCGATGTCAACGACGTTGGTGTCCAACAAGTTCACGAACTCGGCAGTTGCATTGTTCGAACCACCGCTACAGTGAACGACAACAAGTCACAAGCTATCGCAAATGGCGAAAAGCAAAGGAAATTGCCATGACCGAAGACGCATACCTTCCGGCTATTTCGTCAAACACCTTGCATGCGGTGGGAGCAGCACCGTTGAGCGGCATCACCGGGGAACCTCTTTCCGGGGCAGAGGGAGTGGATGAAGGAGGCGGCTTCTTTGTAGCCGGAATCCTCTTCCTCTTTACGCCGGCGGCCTTGGCGACCTTCTCCGCCGCCGGCCGGGATCGCGCAGCGGCGTTGGCGCCCGAGCGCGGGCCTTCGCGGCTGGGTCAGCCGGATTCCCACCCTGCACGACCACGTTACCCTGCCGCTTGCGGGCAGGCGCGGCGGTACCTTGGGCGACGGCGGGGCCAACATGGCCCGCGACGAGATCCGCCCGAGGGGATTGAGCGTGCGCGACCTCGACGGTGACGGGGGACAGTAGGGAGTCGTCCGTGGCGACGAAGGACTGCTGAGGAAGATGCACCGGAGCGGGAGGTGGCGGGGCAATGGTGGCGGAGGGTGGGGGGCGGGAACGGCCACGCGGAAATGTCCCTCCCGCCAAATCTCGCTGCGGATAGGGGCCGAGCTCGGGTCGTCCTCCCAGCCCATGAATCTAGAGGTCGGGGGAGATCTTTTGCCGCGCCCGGCAAAAAAAATTACAGGTCGCCCGCGGATGCGGTGTTTGATCGGGCAGGTTTTCCCACCCCAACCCGTGACCCGTATTTTAGCGGTTATTTTGCGGGTCGGGGCGGGATGCGGGGTCTGCTAGAGATGCTTTTATGGGAGGCACATTTGAGAGTTCCTTTGATACAAAGGAATTCCATAGGATTTGAATTCTTAGGATTTTTTAACCTGCATCGGTCATTTGATTCACAGTATTTAAATCCTTAGAATTTTTTTCATATTTTCGATCCACTGATACCTGTTTGTTAGATTCCTTTGTTTTCTGTGCTATCAAACACTCTTCCAAATCCTATAGAGTGCAATAGGGCATGACACTATTCGTGCGCTTTTTTATTTCCGCATTTTGAGAATCCTATGAATCAAAGAGGCCCCGAGTGTACACGGGTGAGTTTTCCTGTACAGCGACACACTTCAAGGACGCATTGTAATTTTGTCAGTGATCAACGAGACATCTTTTCGAGACGAAAACTTAAGTACTGAGTAAGAAGCTACAACTAAGCAGGGAGCTGGAGTTCTTGAATGAAAACGTTAGATACACACTACACAGATTGACAAAATGTTCCAATGTATGAACAGGCATTCCTCAATTCCAGTCAGCTGGACTTCACACTTCACCGAAACTTGTTGGAGCGAGAATCTGAAAAGAACAAACCAATATATGCATGTACAATTAGGAAATGGCAGCTGAAAAGAACTACAGGCACTTTCACAGACAAGAACACAGTGACATTGTACCTTGGACAACTGCAGCGGAAATCCAGAAAGTGTGTGAACTGAGCATGCTGCAGCCTACAAAGCGTCAAAGAGTCATGGCCAACATTACCTGTAAAATATACGATGCCTTCGAAGAGACCAGCACATTTCGAACCGCCGGCAAATCTCTTACAACTCTGTCCACTAGGCATTTGATTTTGGCAGATGCCATAGCTACTAAAGCGTCAATCCCCTCCTCACATTGTTCGTAGACAATGAAGACAATGAACAAGGATGCCAGCGCTGCATTCAGCAGGGAAGAAAATCAGATGATTAAACTGATAGCATGATAGTAAAATAGAACAACGTAAGAAGCGGCAAAAGATAAACCTTACCAAGACCAATCAGCGTTCTAAACTGGAAGTGCAACATCACTTTGACACAGAACAAGGAAGCAACAGCCTGTAATATAAGAAAGGAACTCTGGATCAATCGCCTGTAACATGAATTACCCGCAATTGTACCGCTCTTGCAGCCATGCTTGGGTTTTTCGAGTAAAAGCTAGGTGGATTGAGTTATTCATGTACCGCCTGAAGCATTGTTAAATCAGGCAGATTTTGTCGATGTGGCAGGGTGAATTATTCTCCATTTGAGATGGAACAAATGATTAATTCTGCCACTCAGTTAACCAAGTAAACATGATGGAAGAAATAAGGGGCCGACTCTTTATATACCACAGAACAACTTCATGCACTCTTTAAAAGATCATGATGACATTTGAGACTATGTCAACCTCAGAATGAGGAAATACAGAGTTATTCAGTGGCATAATTGGGATTTCTCAACAAATAACATACTGTGCGACATATACAAGCAAGATATTTTGTGTCAATAATTATTTATACTCCCTCCGTCCTAAAATAAGTGTCTCAAATTTGTACTAACTTTAGTACAAAGTTGTACTAAGCTTGACACTTATTTTGGAACGGAGGGAGTATATCTCAACAGAAACCAAGGTGTATTAAGCAAACCATAGAGCGTGGCTTAACGTGACTGTAGGAAAATAATCCAGGACAATAAAATTGTGCGGTTAACAGGAATTTTCGCCGACCACTGTTAACAATCACACAGCCATACCAAATTCAAATGCCAGGCATGTGATGTCATCAAGGAGCCCAAACTTACCACCCAGAGCTTCCAGAAACAAGATAATTGTACAAAACTACTGGGAAATAAGATACTACCACATTGGGCACATTAATAAAGAAATCTTCTAGGACAGTGTTCTCAACTGGCTGCATACAAACCTTTAAGAAGGTACCCCAGTCATCACCTTCTGCTAGAACCCTCAGTTTATGAATACCTCCATTCCATAGAGAAGCCATGCACATGATTGGATTCCTCAATGTTGAGTCTGATACTTCAAAACAATCAGGAGTCACCTTCTCTACTGTAAAACCATACCTGGAATAGGAGTTCAATACTTGAGTGTAATATACTAAAACGTATGATGTACAAATGTGTGGAAAACCCACATGGGATTAATCTATTACTCTATTCCTCAAGCATATCCACATAAACAGTTTCAGAATTTCATCAAATCGTAATTTACCAAAAATAACTGAATCACAGAATATAAACCAATATACATACACTTTTGAAGGTAGGACACCATGGATGTAAAGAGCCAGGGAGATCACTAGAAGAATTTTGGCAGACGAGGAGACAAAAGTTCTGTCTGAAAGAAAGAACCAGTAGAACAGCAGAAACAGTAGTGTGATATATGAGAAGGTTTTCTTTTCATCCCTCCAAAGGAGAATATCAGCAGCTGCAGTAGAATGGTAGCAAGTCAACAAACACAAAAAAGATGGATTTATCATTGATTAACTGATGGGTAAGCAACAACAAAAACATTTAGAGAAAAGAAATCTCTATCTGATTTTTTTAGGTTTCCAGAGATATAGTTCATTCCATTCAGTAGAAGCGCAGAACAAGATTGATACTGAAAAAGAGTCTATCTCACCTACTCCACTCCCAAGCAGCTTATCGGCTTTCGATGATCCACAAGCACCTTGTTTCCTAGATATACCCAAATTATCTTGTAGTTCCGAAACTGACGCAGCAGTTCTCATGATTCCATCCTGCAAACATATTAACCATTAATAAACAGACTAAACATCGCACTGGATGTTCACACTTGAGTTGTCAGAGAAAAGAAGTGCTGCAGCAATACTTCTGAAGAAGGAAAATGCATAATTGAGAAACAAGAACATACATAATTGACAACACTACGGGGTTTGGAAGCTAGCTCACCTCCAATGATACAGTTGGGGCATACCCAAGTTGCCTTCTAGCTTTGGAAATGTTAAAAGTTCTTGTGTGCGACAAGAAGTATACTGCATCAGGATAGAGAGGTGGAGTCGATGACATTTGCAAACCCAATATGTGATGAATCATATTGGAGAACTGGGCAGCAAACAATAACATCTTGGCAGGAAGATTAACTCTGGGCCTAAAAATGGAACCACAGGGGCTGCACATGTTAGCCTATTGAATAGACTTCAGTGTATTTGTATATGTGTGCAAGAAAGAGACCTTTGGCAACCCATGGCTTCCATCATGCAGGACACAAACTCCCATGTTTCGATAGGTTCACCATTAGTAACAAAAAAAGGCTGCAAAATTTAAATGATTAGATCACACGGCAAAGTAAATGATCCAAATCTAGCATTTAAATCACTAGAAGTGTACCTTTCCAGCAACAGAAGCAGCATTGGAACATAAAGCTTGTTCAGCGCAAATGTTGGCATGTACCACATTTTCCACATACGTAAAGTCAGACTTGCTACCTCCACTACCTATTACAAACTGAACAGCACTGTGTAAGAAAGATAATACTTCATAGCCTGCAAAGGCTTCTCAACACCATTCAGAAAATAAAGAAGCAAGACTTTGTAAGCTCAAAGGAGATGAATGCTTGAATGAACATACATCCACATTAGTTCAGTCAAAAAGGAAGTGCATGAGAAACTAGGTTCACTCATTTCAATATGGACTACATGCGGATGTATATAGACATATTTTAGAGTGTAGATTCACTCATTTTGCTCCGTCTATAGTCTGTATTGGAATCTCTAAAATGGCTTATATTTAGGAAGGGAGGGAGTACATCCATATTACTTCAGTCAAAAAGAAACTCTATAGGGTTAGAACCGACTGGCTTGCAGCTACATTATTCTAAATTGCAAGCATGAGTTGCAGATCTGGAAGAACTACTGACAACTTCTATTTTTACCACGCAAGTGCAACCAGAATTCCACATGTCAAAATAAGGCTGGTCTACAGCAAAGGCCTCCATAATTCACCACATTACACCAGACTCCGCGCTACATAACCAGCATTGCATCTATGCACCCCTAAATACATTTACTAGTCACATCAACATGAAAATACACTTAGTAGTCACATCAACATGAAAATAGACTCTTAAGAGTCTAAGCTCTTAGGAAGTAAAACAGGAAGGAGCAAAAGGCAGCTTCGAATACCTTGCCCAAGGGAGACCTTGCATATCCAGCAACGAACCTCACCAGACTGGAATCGCCTGGCCCGAACAGATTGCTCGGCCGCAGCACGCACGTCCGCATCCCGTCGTTCCCATCCGCGCTCAGAACCATCATCTCGACCTGCGCCCTGAGCTCGCTGACCGCGCTCCCGAACTGCATCCACAGCCAAAAGCAGAGCAGCGATCACTCCACCACCGAAACAAAAATCCCGAACCCAGGGCAGAGGCAGGCAGCAGGCGGCGCGGCGCCGAGATCAGATCGCGAAGAGGAGAGCCCGCGCGACGCACCTTGTCGGGGTACGGCACCGAGTCCTCGTCGGCGTCGACCACATCGAGCGCGGCGGCGGCGACGGCGTCGGCGGAGCCGGTGTACACGACCCTGCGCACGCCGCTGGCGCGGCAGGCGGCGAGGAGGCGCCTGGTGCCCTCGGCCGCGACGCGGTGGAGCGAGAGGAAGGACCCGTCGGCGGCGGCGTCGGCGGCGGAGGTGGGGTCCACGTGGAAGACGGCCGCGACGCCGGCGAGGGCGGGGCCGAGCGCCGCCGCGGGGTCGGAGAGGTCGACGGTGACGTGGGCGAGGGGCGCGGCCGGCGAGGCGGCGGACGGGGAGGGGTCGAGCACGGCGACGGCGGACCAGCGGCGGGAGGCGGCGAGCGCGGCGGCGAGGTGGCGGCCGAGGAGCGTGGAGCGGCCGAAGGTGACGGCGCAGGCCGGCCTGAGCGGGGCCAGCGGCGACGGGCTCGCCGGGCCAGGCTCCGCGGTCGCCATCGGGGCGGGGCGGGGCGGGGTGGGGAGGGGGTGGGGGGTGGAGTGGGGGAATGGTGGGGCGGAGCACGCGAGCGAGCGAGGGGACAAGGGAAACGAGACGAGGGGTTTTGTTTTCCTCCCTTTTTCTCCGCTGCTTTTTTGGAGTGAATTTCGGCCGCGGTTCCGAGTGCTGTTGCGGTTAATGTCGAACCGTTTTCAAGATTTTCCATTCAAACTCGTGCAGGAAGGATGAAATACAGTACTACCGTGCCGCCCATACAGAAAAAGCCTCAGTATTACTACTACCGGGCAGATTTTGGGCGTGAAGGAGTAGTATACTGAGGCGAGGCTCATTTTCCATCGTTATCGCCCATACAGAACGTGCACACCACAACGATCCGCATCACGCTCGCACGGCCGCGCCGAATGCTTTCTCTTTCGGTGGTGCATCGCACTCGTCGACATCGAGCATGATTGATTGATGACTGAGCACCGCTTTCCGAAGTGCGACGTAAAACCCAAGTCTGGCATTTAACGCTGGAGTGATGAATGATTCAGTAGTCGACACGTTGTGTTTGTTTGGAATGCAGCCGGGCCCGCCCTATCGAAATTTCGGTGTCGACGGCTAGCATCCACGCCAGTTTTCGGATCACTCGGTTCAATTTTCAAAGCATCTCCAATAGCTTCCAGTAAATCTTCCCTAAAAACATCTACAACTGGGCATCACAAACCCGCCTCAAACGGTCGGACTGACCGGCACCTCTCATATCTAGCCTAAATATGAGAAGATCCGGACGCATCCGCCATATCGGACCGACGGCCGGGTCCCATACGGAATCACCCGAAAACCCAAAAGTCCGATGGGGGTGTGAACGCCCCATGGCGCTGCTTCGGCTCGTCGACCGAGGCCAGAGTCCGGCTATTAAGCCGGCCAGCATACCTAACTCTAGCCACAACCTCTTCCTTCCTCTCCGCGCCGCCAGCCTGAGCACATTTTCTCCGTCCCCACCTTCCTCTTCCCTCGCCATCTGACATGGCCCGGCAGAAGAAGACCACCTACGCTATGCTAACGTCGGAGGCACTGCTTCCAGATCAAGGAGGAGATCCGGGCGAGGCGCGCGGCCCGAATCGCTGCGGGCCTGCCTCCGGACTCGCCAGAGCTGAAGGAGGAGGACGAGGGACAGCAGCAGCCGGAGCCCATGGAGGGGGCGGATCCAGAGGAGGCGGATGCGACGGAGCCGGAGGAGGCGCCGGCGCCGGTTGCGGGCTTCACCATGGAGAAGGCCACGGCGGAGTTGTCGTCGCCCAAGCGGCGGAGATGGCGAGGCAGAGGAGGAGCCGAAGTTGCGTTTGCCCCTATGTACATGAAGCCCGGGACGGAGATAGTGGACATCTCCGACGACAACGAGTAGCATAGTCGATGATTAGTTGATTTACGTAGTATGTAGATCTTTTCTTTGCATGGTTTGTATGGTTTTAAGATTTCGTACATGAGGTGTTCGGATGCAGATAGGGTTATTTGAGGAGCCGAAATTGTCAAGTCCGGTTATAGATGCTCTAAGGTATGCTAGTATCATGCCGCTACGAGCATATGACTAGCTGAATGCTCGTGCGTTCTCATCTGACAAAAAACCATTAGCACGTCGATTAAGAAGTTGTATTGACAAAAAAAATTGTGTTCAACATGCTAACATGTGATTCTTATTCTATGGTGATAAATATTGATTATCTCTCCCGCTCATTTCCTCCTTGGCAATCGTCGTGTCTCCTTAACCACCCTCTCTTTGCACGAAAATAAAGTGGTGATTTTTTTCTACCCATCCTTCTCCTTCATCTTCATTTTTCATATGCCCTTGTTGTCGCTTCAGAAGTCCGCCCGCTTAACGGAGCCAAGAATGTACTCCTTGGTGTTCATTGGTATTCATTTGTGCAATGCAATTGCAATATGACAATAAATATATAGCAAGCTAGCAACAAATAAACCAGCAGATGAGGAAATCTTTGGTATTCCATGGAATGCCCAAGAAGACCCCTGGTGCCTCCACTGCCCTATAGCCTTACCATCATTTGGGAACATTTCTTAAAATTAAGCAAGTATATGAGATGGTCCTCGCAACAAGAGATGATACAAAATGAAACGGATTTCGCCTACGTAGGAGTTGATAGCATACTAGATTTCATTGTGTAATTTGTTCTCTAAAACCTTGAGACGTCCAAAACCATGACTTCCCCTTCCACGAACTCATCGACCGCTGATGTGCTCGTTGGGCAGACGTTCGGCACCATCACATGCCATGGCATCGTCCTTTATGTCTGTTCCCAACTTCGCCCAGTTGGTCACCGCCAAGCTCGCCCGTGCCACGTACCTTCTATGGATGGCGTAGAACATACCAATGTTGTGAGGCCACCATTTGTTTGGCTTTGTCGATGGATCTTCAGTTGCTCTCCCCAGCCCCCAGGCGTGTGCCGACATCATCTCAGGCCAATGTCGTGCTGCTTGATAACCCATCCCATGGTGTCTAGGTTGCCCAAGAGGCGATCATCCTCTCGAGCCTCTTGTCGACGCTAGCTCCTGAAGTTCTATCGAGGGTGGCACTGCACACCTCACTGGCCGGGACGACACTGGAGCGGTTGTTCATCTCGCACTCCAAGGCGAGGATCATACAGATGCGCAAGAAGTAGTTAGCCACCATCCAGAAGAAGGATTTGACAATGACGGAGTACTTTGGCCGTGCCAAGACTCTCTCCTACACGCTCGCCTCGGTCGGCTGCCCTGTGCTTCGATGATGACCTCGTCGCATATCTTCACATGGGGCTGGACAATTCCTATGATCTGCTCGTCATGTCAGTCGCCACTCGTGCGAGGGATCTCACTGTCGATGACCTCTTCGCACACATGCTCAACTTCGAGCTCCGCCATGAAGGCAGTGGAGGTGGCTACAACATCTCTGCCAACAACGTCGGCTATGGTGGTGGTGGAAACATCGGTCGGTACTGCGGCAACGACAACAACGGGGGTGGCGGCAATAGTTGCGGTGGTGGTCGCGGCTACACCAACCAAGGCAAGAAGCAGTAGCAAACACATAGCTCCAACAAATGGCAGTAGCTCCTGCAGCGGTGGCGGCGGAGGCTACCCTGGCCCGAGCAACGGCGGCTTCAACAACTCTCGCCCGCCCAAGGTGCGTTGCCAAATCTACAACAAGGTGGGGCACGAGTCGTTGAACTACTACAACCGATTCGACTAGAACTACCAGATGAAAGAACCTCGGCCGCCCACAACATCTCCTCGTCCCAGAACATCGATTGCATATGGTACTCGGACACAGGCGCCACTGACCAGATACGGCGGACCTCGACAAGTTGAACAGTCGCGAGCCCTACACTGACAAGGATTAGGTGCACACAGCTAGCGGATCAAATATGGCCATAACTAACATCGGTCAATCTCTTATTCATACTCCCCACCGTAATCTTCGGTTGAAAAGTGTCTTACACGTCCAAGATGCTAGCCAAAGTCTTCTTTCTAGTCATAGACTCGCTTGTGACAATAATATTTTCCTCAAAATTCACTCTTGCTCTTTTGTTATCAAGGATCGCGCTACGAGGAAGGTTCCGCATCGGTGACCCAGTGAGAGGGGGTTGTACCCCATTCCCAACAATAAAGCCATCTAGAAGCATGCCTTCGCCGTTCCCAGCCGAGAGAGGTGGCATCCCCGTCTCACGCATCCAGCATCTCTATTCGTTGGTCAACTTCTTAAAAGTCACCGTCTTCCATCTACAACCGAATCCAATAAAAACACCATATGTGATGCGTGCCAATAGGGCAAGATACATTAGCTCCCTTACCCAAAGTCCAGGAGTGTGTCATCTTCTCCGCTTGAACAAATCTTCTCTGATGTCTGCGGACGTGTGTGTCTTTCATCCGAAGGGTTCAAGTTTTATATTAGTTTTATCGACAATTTCATCAAATTTACATGGCTTTACTATTTGAAACATAGATCCGATGTTGAGCATGTTTTCCTTTAGTTCCAAGCACATCTTGAACCCCTCTTTAATAAGAAAATTCTTCGCGTCCAATCAGACTGGGGCGGCGAATACGATAAAATAAAAATAAATCTTCACCAAGATTGGCATCCCTCACACCATTTCCTTCCCCGGTAACTGAGCGGGGAACCATTTTTATGCCCCGGTAATTTTTGTGTAAACAGCTAGGTAACTTACGTACCTCATACATGATAACTTACGTAGCCCAGTGCTGATAACTTTGGACCGGGAAAAGATCGTCGAAACATACCAACATGAGATATAGTTTCAAAGATATAGTCACTATGAATTTAATGGTGAAACTGGATTTTGAATCAGACCAATGATTTGATCTACAAAACATGAGATTTGGTTTTGAAGATCTCATCATGACGGATTTAATGATGTAAACAGATTTTGAATCACAGATGGTTTTAGATACATAACATTTTATTTATTTTTAAATATGATAGAATTTAGAATGACATCGGCTCTCTTGTCTCATTTGCATGCATGCATATGTGAGATGGGGAGTCGTTCTTCTCTATCACTAAATAATTCACTGAATAGTAAGGTTCTTTTTAATATGTAAATAATAGTGCAATTTCCACCTCTAAAGTGTGATTTACACTTATATTGTATAGTACTTGTGTGTATACATTTTCACTCATCCGACATAGAAAAATAGTCATCTAGAAATGCATATGTGAGATGGGGAGTCGTTCTTCTCTATCACTAAATAATTCACTGAATAGTATGGTCTTTTTAATATGCAAATAATAGTGCAATTTCCACCTCTCAAGTGTGATTTACACTTATATTGTATAGTACTTGCGTGTATACATTTTTCTCATCCAACATGGCAAAAATAGTCATCTAGAAAAAAATTGACTAAAATATTAATAAAAGCAAAAGCAAAACACAAGCAAACAAAAAACAAGCGACGTGTAGCGGGCTTCAAGCTAAAATGATTTGACTTACCCCAAACAGGGCAGTCAAAATTTCATTCCAAGAAAAGATGACTTGCACCAAATAGGCGCAAGCCAAAAATCAGCCTAAAAAGCCATGAAACAACATAAGAAAAAAAACACGAATCTCGCTAAAAGAGGATTCGCTAAAAGAACCAACGGTCAAAAAATTGACTTACCCGGATTAAAATATAAAGCAACATACATATAGCTAAAATGAATAGCATTTGTACTAGAGCAGCATTGTACTGATCATAGGACAAGCATGGACTGTCCAAGTTCTCCAACTAGAACCACACTTGTTGCAAACAAGGCACCAGTTATGAATCCATACTCCCCTGCAAAAAAAATGAATCCATACGAGTAGTAAGTCTAGTTGACATGTCTCGTATGTCCAAGAGCTATGCTCTTCTACACCATGCATTTCTGGTTCTAGCTATGGTTGTCAATGTGTTGGAGTACTTTTGGCACCAACGAGTGGTTGAATGGTTAAAAGGACACTGGTATCATTGGACCACCAGGGTTAAGTCTCATATTTGACACTGATGCTTGTATTTTTCTAGATTTATTTCAAAGCTTTCGTTGATGTCTGTTCAGTGGGAGGAGACGTTCCTGTCAACTACGAAGACGTTTATGACGACTTCATCAATCACAAAATTATGTGTTGGCTTAGTGTATCAAAGGTGTTCATAGAGGTAAAGTGTGCTTACATGTGTTCATAGGGTGGGTGTATAAGCGTCTGCGTCTATACCTGTCGGGGTTTTGGTGCGACATATGCCAACGGATGGCTTATCATGGTGGGGGATAGTAAGACGTCGCTGGTGCCAGGAAGCAGGATGAGGCGTAGACATGTACGCCGGCGAACTTTACCCAGGTTCAGGGCTCTCCTAGGAGATAACACCCCTAGTCCTGCTCTGCGGGGTCTCCGCATGCTCACTATATCAACAGGTAGCTACAAGATGCTCCTTGAGCTGTTTGCTAGAGGAGGAAGAAGGGCTGGGCTAGCTCTCTCCTCTCTCTATATGTGTGGTTGTGTGATCTAAGGGTCTGAACCCTTTGCATGGGTGCCCTGGGGGGTTTATATAGGCCTACCCCCCAGGGGTACAATGGTAAACTGGCCGGGTGTAGGCCCAGGTCGTCAGTGTCTCTTGTTGCCGACTTCTCCGCTGGCTGCTGGGGCCCGCCGACTGGTGGGCCCCACCGGCTGTCTTGTACTTGGCCGACAGGCCGCGCCCGCCGCTTGAGGGTCTTGCCAGCTGCTCATCACTATAGTCGTGCTTCTAATGATGCTTGCTTTGTCGGGGAAGGTGTGGCTACAGTCCCGCCGCCTGGCGGGCGTTCACTGTAGCCATTCCCCATCTCTTCTGGTTAATGGCGCACAAACTCCTAGGAAGGGGGAGGGCCGCCTTCTGGGTGCCGACCCCCCCTAGGCCGACTGGCCAAGCTTGCCGCCTTCTGGCTTCTCATGGGCAGGTAGGGCCCGCCGCTTGCGGGCCGTACCGACAGCCCGTCGTGGGGGCGTGGTCCCTTCTGACTCGGGTGATGTCACGGGCGGAGGGGCCACAGTGTCGCGCCGTGCAGGAGATCTCCGGCTGGTACGGCGCACTGTGTCCATGACCCGCCCGGGATTTGAGGGTGGCAGGCTTCGCTGTAGCCATGCCCCGTCCCGTCGTGTTTATGAGGGCGCAGACTCTGAGGGCGCCTGGGGCCGCCTGCTAGGAGCCGGCCTCTCTGGAGGTCGTCTACTAGGAGGCGGCCCGCTTCGGGGCCGTCTTCTGTGGTCCGCCGCCTTCTAGCAGCCGGCCGCAAGAAGGCGGTAGTTAAGCTTTGAGGCTTGAGGGGCGCAGTCGGCCCCGATGTCTTGAAATTCCATGGGGGGCAGATGAGGCTACCCATGGCCAATAACTCCGACAGTAGTCCCCGAAGCTGGTGGGTCGCCGCGGCTGACAAGGCGGGGTGCCCCTGCAGCTTCCTACTCTGAGTAGTCCTAGTTGCTTGTCTTGTCCGTCTTCTGGGGCGCCGACTGCTAGGAGTCGGATGCGGCAGATGGCCGCCTGATGGATTTTGAACCATCGCGGTGGGAGCCATGTAGCGCGCTAGCTAGGCCTCTAGGCTTACCGCCCGCCTCACGCACGCCACGCGGCATCAGCTGGCCGGGCCGGCCTGCCAGCCCACGCGCGATGGGACGTCGCTGCAGGCCAGGCCCGCCACTACCGGGCCTCGGCACGCGCGCGGATCCGCTGCGGCCGAGGCGGGCGGTTGGGATGTCGTGCACTTTTATCACGCGTCATCACTGCGCGGTAAACGCGGGGTCGTGGGCGCAGTTAATCCCATGATCCCACGCCCCGCCCCCTCGGCTTCATAGCCAGGGGCTATAAGTAGGGGAAGGAGGGGAACGGCAGAGGCCCGCGCCCTCCTCTCCCCCGCCACTCCTTGCCTTCTCCTCTTCTTCGCCGCCGCCGCACTCCGTGCTCCGTCAAAGTGCTGCCGCTGCTCGCCATCGTCGTTGAGCTTCTCCTCCCTGAGCCCTTTCTCTGCTCCGCTGCGGGTTCGTGCGCTCGTCACCGTCCCTCGCCTTCGCCGAGATCGAATCACCATGGCGCGCTCCGGCGACTGGGACGGCTCCAACGTCCATGAAGACTACCTCACGTTCCTCCACGACACACGGCGGCTGCCCGGAGCGGGCTACGTCGAGGTGCGCGTGCCGCCCGCCGCCGAGATCTCGCCGGCGCCGAAGGAAGGCGAGCGCGTCATCTTCCGCTCGCACTTCCTCCGTGGCTTCGGCCTGCCGGCGAGCGGCTTCCTCCGCTTGTTCCTGACCTTCTACCAACTCCAGCCGCACCACCTCACACCAAACACGGAGGTGCTGCTGTCGGCCTTCGTCACCCTCTGCGAGGGTTATCTTGGCATCCTCCCCACCCTCGAGATCTGGGGGGCCTTCTTCTACACCAAGCTCGGCACCGCCGTCAAGGAGGAGGCAGCCTAGTGTGGAGCTTTTACTGCCGTGCGGCGCCCGGGTGCTAGAAACGCCTTTCCAGCCATCAAGCTGATACAGTCGGTCAAGCTGTGGCAGAAGTCGTACTTCTATGTGAAGAATGTCAACCCAGTGATCGACTTCGTCAACCTGCCGCCTTACGTGGCCGGTCCGCCTACCGAGCCCCGCACCAATTGGGGCTTCAAGCCGAAGCCGCTGTCGCTCGACGCCTCCGCCGCCATCGCCCGCCTTAAGGTGATGACGGAGTCGGAGGGCCTCAAGGCGTCCGACTTGCTAGTCGCCTTCGTGGTGCGCCGAGTCCTCCCGCTTCAAGGCTGGCCTCATATGATAAGCCAGATGAGCGGGCATCGCGATCCGTGCCGGATGTGCACCAAGGAGATGCCGACTGCAGAGGTGGCCCTCCTGGTGAACGAAATCGTCGACCTCAAGCTCGAGGAGGAGGAGTGGCGGTTCGGCAAGCGGCCGTACTCCCGCGCAGATCCGCGCCTATGGTAAGCTCTTGATTCTTTTCTTTCCTTCTTGCGGGTTCTGTCTTGCCGGGTTCTTTCTTGCCGACTGACCAGCTCGACCATGATGCAGATCCTCCCCTCCCAGCCGGAGGCCAATGTCGACTACATGCCAGACCGGGAGGTGAGCGACGTGGCGGACCCTGACTTGGGGGTGGCCGCCCTGGAGGATGACGCCATAGGCGGCGGCGGGGCAGGCGGCTCCAGAGGGGGAGGCGACATAGAGGACTGGTCGGATGATGATTAGGAGGAGGAAGAGGAGCCGCGCCGCCCGCTGCCTGCCGACAGGGCGGGTCCGAGCTTCTCAGCCGCGCCGACCGCACCAGGCGATGGGTCGAAAGGCCGAGGCGTGCTGCTATTTGGCAGCCACCCCAAGAAGCCCAAGCAGTCAGCCGCCGCGGCCAAGAACACAGTCGCCACGACCAAGCGGCGTGAGGCCGTCGCGAAGGCGGGCAAGTTCCAGAAAGCCCCCAAGCAGCCTCCGATGGTGTCGGCGTAAGTTTCCAACTTCTCTTGTGTCTTCTTTTATTCTTTTTTCTTGTTGACTCCTTCTGAATCTCCTTTTCACCCTTCTTTTGAGCGGGGCCCCGCTCTCTCTTGAGCGGTCACCCTCAGCCTCCGTCATTGGGGCAGCGGAGGGCTCCACCAACAACCGCCGTATAGACCCGGCCGTCGATCTCCGAGAGGCGCAGGAAAGGAACGCACGGGAGGTGCGGGAGGAGAAAGAAGCCGCCGCCAAGAAGGCAGAGGCCGACAAGGCGGCGCAAGCGGATGCGGACGCTGTGGCCAAGGCCCGAGCCGACACCGCGGTGAAGAAAAGGGCAAAGGATGCCGCACGCCAGCAGATCCCGCAGCTCATCACCCCCCTGCGCTCCGCGCCACCAGCGCCAGAGTTCTCGGCGCCAGCTGGGGGAACCGGCGATGAGCAGCCGGTCATGGAGAGGGAAGGCGGTGATGCCGCCTTGCCGAAGACGGAGGTGCCTCCGCAACCGCCGACTGCAGACGCACAGGGCAGCCAGCCGGCTGCCCCATTGGTGCCGCCAGCCGGAGGCGAGTTGGTGGTGGGGTCGGCTCCCACGGCTCGCACTCCAGTGCACCGCCATGTGGAGAAAGCGGCATCGGCGCCGAGGCCGATGGAGGTCGGGAGCGCCAGTTCGTCGGCCCCTGAAGCCAAAGCCACAAGCGCTGCGCCGACAGAGTGGATGCATGGGGGCGGGACGAGCGCCTTGATCAAGGTGGCGCAGGACGTCCAGGCCATTTTCAAAGCCGAAGCCGCCGCCCTTTCGCAGTGCATGAAGGCGTTTGTGAAGACGCGGGCCATCGTTCGAGTACGTGACTTGCTTCTTGCTTTTGATTCCTGTAATCTTCGGTGAGGGCGCGCCAGTGCACCCACTGGGTGTAGTCCCCGAGTTCTGGGCCGGCTGCTGAGTAGGCGGCCTGGAACTTCATAGTGGGTTCTGGGCATCTGACTCACTTCTCTTTTTGTTGCTTTGTTGCAGGATTACCACAACATCCGCGCGGCCAGCTTCAATGCCCATATCCGGGAGCTGGATCGACGGACCGTCGACTTGACGGAAAGCCGGAGTAAGCACTCCATCTTTTCTCTCCGCGTGGGCGCGTCAGCGTACCCGCGGGCTGTAGTCCCCGAGATGCGGGCCGACTGCTGAGCAGTCAGGTCGGATCTTCCGGCAATTGTTTTTCTTCTTTCTTGATTGTTGATATCTTTTCTTTCTTGTCCTTACAGAAGCCAATGCCGCCTTGCAGCAGCAACTGGGCGAAGCCAACACCGTGCTGCGTGCCAAGGAGAACGAGTGCAACAAGGCGGCCCAGGAGCGCGACCGCCTGGCCAAGGAACTGAAGGACCGGGCGGAACTTCACAAGGCGGCCCTGAAGCAGGCGGAGGACAACGAAGCCAACTCCTGGCTGAGTTTGAGACCGAGCACTCAGGTTGGGCTGAGACGGAGGCGGCGCTGACTACCGGCTATGGCAAGATCGAAGACATAGTCGATGGCGAGCTTTCTTTTCTTTCTCTTGGTTGCCGGCTGTCAAGCGAGCCGGTTTCTAGCTTCTGATTTCTGATTTATTGCTTTGCTTGTGCAGACTTCTTCCCTGGCCACTCCGTCGCCGCCAACCAGGCCATTGAGGCTCGCCGCGAGGAGCGAAGGGCGAAAGGCGCGAAGATTGCCGCCGATGCCCCTCGGACCCTTGGCGAGCAGCTCCTTACTATTCAAGCTCGTCTCCAGCCGGCCCACCGCATGCTCCGCCGGCTGCAGCGTGCTGGGGATCAGGCGATCTCCGCCCTCTGGCCAGACAGGCAGGCCCCACGCACCCCCGGTCAGACCGCCGACTGGTTGGAAGTGGTCGCCGGCCGTCTTGAGGCGTGGAAGGGCTCCGCAGCCCAGGCAGGAGCGCGGTGGGCCTTGGAGTTCGCCAAGGCATGGTATCCTGGGCTAGATCTAGCCCAGCTGGCCACATTTCGGCAGGAGGCCAGCGCCGAGTTGGTGGCGGTGGAGCATGACCTCAGTATCCGCGCATCGGCGATCGCTGAGTATACCAACACCGGTGTCTTCGTCCCTGAGCTGAACGAGAACGGCGCCGAGGCGCTGCCTGAATGGTTCGGACTGAACCCAGATGATGGCGAAGACTCGGCAGAATACATTGCCTCGAGCGACGAAGGTGAAGGCGAGGAAGACGAGGATGATGAAGACGGTGCGCCGGAGGTCGGAGCGGCCGGCCAGCCTCAACTCGATCGCGCCTCCAGCACCGAGCCACATGCGAGCATGCCGACTGTTGCTGAAGGCGACCAAGACGAGACTCGCCAGCCGGCCACTCCACCAGCCGGTGCCCCTGACTCCACCAACCTGCCGGACTCGCCTGCTACTCCTTTGGTCTAGGCCACCAATTTATCGTAGCTTTTTTTGCTTAATAGTCTTCTCGACAAACTTTTGTTAAATTTACACAATTCCACCCGCGGGGTGTATTCAAACTATGTTGAATGTTGGCCGAGGGCCTTTTGGTATGTAAATTACTTCCCGCACAAGCTGTGCTTTTGCCGAGTTCCGACTTTTCTTGCTTTTTGTTCCTTGGCTTTTTCCTTTGCCGCCCTCCCTTGGTTAGCTACTTGTCGGCCAGACAGCCGCTCTGTAGACAGCAGCCTGGACAAGTACTTTACCATTTTGGGAGGACAAGTACTTTGGCCGATTGGAACATTGTAAGCTAAGCGGGAAGCTAGCCGGCCGGCTGCTCAGCAGTCGGTCGGTGAGGCGAGGGGCCGGCTTGTGCTATGTCAATTTTTTTGGTCCTTAGCCATTTTTCATGTGAGCACTTGTTCTTGCCTCTAACTCTTGCCAAGTGAACAGTCGCTCTGCGAGCTGCGGCTTGTGGCAAGAGAGGGCTTAGGTTCCGGCATATTACTTGTCCGACTGCAGGAAACATTGACATAGTATAAGGCGGCAAGCCCCCGGGCCAACTGGTCGAACCCGGTTTCAGGCGGAGGAATGAAATAACACATTCATAGGCACAATACTTATCATATAGATAAAAAAGGGGTAGCCCTCGAGTGCTCCTCGAGGGACCCGAAGTCTTCGTACTTAATACAAAAGGTAGCATGGTACATACTGCTCAACTGTAAAATCTTCGAAGGAGATTTGCATTCCATGGGCGTTCTGTTTCCTTGCCGGAGTCATCTCTTTTGCGCGCCCTGGGCTTTTGGGCATCGATCAGGTAGTAGGAGTCGTTGCCCAAGGCTTTGCTGATGATGAAAGGGCCTTCCCAAGGGGCCGAGAGCTTGTGCTGGCCGGCTGTTCGCTGGATCAGCCGGAGCACAAGGTCTCCCTCTTGGAAGGATCTTGGCTTGACCTTCCGACTGTGATAGCGGCGTAGGCTCTTCTGGTAGATGGCAGATCGGCTGTGTGCCAACAGTCGGCCCTCTTCCAGCAGATTGACACCGTCTTCTCGTGCTTCCTTTGCCTACGCCTCGGTGTACATGGTGACACGAGGTGAGTCGAACTCGATGTCAGTTGGGATGACGGCCTCGGCACCATACACGAGGAAGAAGGGTGTGAAGCCGGTTGACTTGTTCGGAGTGGTGCGCAGACTCCAGAGGACGGCCGGCAGCTCATCGAGCCAGTAGCCGGCCGATCACTCCAGAGGCTCGACCAGTCGGGGCTTGATTCTGGACAAAATGAGGCCGTTTGCCCGCTCGACTTGGCCGTTTGACTGTGGGTGGGCAACGGACGCTAAGTCCAGTCGGATGCCCCGCGTCGCACAGAAACGGGCCAAGGCGCCTTTGGCAAAATTTGTGCCATTATCAGTGATGATGCTGTGAGGTACTCCGTACCGAGTGGTGATGTCTGCGATGAAAGTCACAGCAGTCGGACCGTTCAACTTTTTGATTGGCTTCGCTTCAATCCACTTGGTGAATTTGTCCACAGCGACAAGCAGATGAGTCATGTCGCTGCGTGCTATCTTGAACGGTCCCACCATGTCCAGTCCCCAGACGGAGAAAGTCCAGGCAAGGGGAATGGTCTTGAGTGCAGAAGCCGGCAAATGCTGTTTGGAGCTGAATTTC
Source organism: Triticum aestivum (assembly GCF_018294505.1). Taxonomy (NCBI): domain Eukaryota; kingdom Viridiplantae; phylum Streptophyta; class Magnoliopsida; order Poales; family Poaceae; genus Triticum; species Triticum aestivum. The sequence continues at coordinate 409,029,246 of NC_057808.1, forward strand.
TGGCATCCCTTACATTTCTTGACCAAGTCTTTGGCATCTTCTAGAGCAGTCGGCCAGAAGAAACCATGGCGAAAAGCTTTGGCAACAAGTGATCTTGAAGCCGCGTGGTGGCCACACTCGCCTTGATGGATATCTTCAAGGATTGCTTGGCCCTTCCCCGGCTCCACGCAGCGCTGGTATACACCAGTGACGCTGCGCCTCAGGAGTTCCCTGTTGACGATGGTGTATGCTGCTGCCCGACGTTGCACCTGTCGGGCCGAGATCTCATCGGTTGGTGGCTCTTTGTTCACCAAAAAGTTGAGGATGGGCTGAGCCCATGATGATGCTGTGATTTCCTCCACTGTCAGTACTGCCACTTGTATTGGGGTGGTTGGGTTGGAAGGCGACGGGTTGGAGTCGGCCGCCGCTTGCTGTGTCGTTGAAGTCCCCGAGCTGACTGTTGGGGATCGTAGCAGAAATTTAAAATTTTCTACGCATCACCAAGATCCATCTATGGAGTTTACTAGCAACGAGAAGGAAGGAGTGCATCTACATACCCTTGTAGATCGCGAGCGGAAGCGTTCAAGTGAACGGGGTTGATGGAGTCGTACTCGTCGTGATCCAAATCACCGATGACCGAGCGCCGAACGGACGGCACCTCCGCGTTCAACACACATACGGAGCAGCGACGTCTCCTCCTTGTTGATCCAGCAAGGGGGAAGGAGAGGTTGATGGAGATCCAGCAGCACGACGGCGTGGTGGTGGAAGTAGCGGGGATCCCGGCAGGGCTTCGCCAAGCGCAAGCGGGAGGGAGAGGTGTCACGGGAGGGAGAGGGAGGCGCCAGGGGCTAGGGTGCTGCTGCCCTCCCTCCCCCCACTATATATAGGGGCCCTGGGGGGCGCCGGCCCTGGGAGATGCAATCTCCAGGGGGGCTGCGGCCAAGGGGGGGAACTTGCCCCCCAAGTCAGGTGGGGCGCCCCACCCCCAGGGTTTCCAACCCTAGGCGCAGGGGGAGGCCCATGGGGGCGCACCAGCCCACCAGTGGCTGGTTCCCCTCCCCACTTCAGCCCATGGGGCCCTCCGGGATAGGTGGCCCCATCCGGTGGACCCCCGGGACCCTTCCGGTGGTCCCGGTACAATACCGATAACCCCCGAAACTTTCCCGGTGGCCGAAACTGGACTTCCTATATATAATTCTTCACCTCCGGACCATTCCGGAACTCCTCGTGACGTCCGGGATCTCATCCGGGACTCCGAACAACTTTCGGGTTTCCGCATACTAATATCTCTACAACCCTAGCGTCACCGAACCTTAAGTGTGTAGACCCTACGGGTTCGGGAGACATGAAGACATGACGAGACGACTCTCCGGTCAATAACCAACAGCGGGATCTGGATACCCATGTTGGCTCCCACATGTTCCACGATGATCTCATCGGATGAACCACGATGTCGAGGATTCAATCAATCCCGTATACAATTCCCTTTGTCAATCGGTACGTTACTTGCCCGAGATTCGATCGTCGGTATCCCAATACCTCGTTCAATCTCGTTACCGGCAAGTCACTTTACTCGTACCGTAATGCATGATCCCGTGACCAACCACTTGGCCATTTTGAGCTCATTATGATGATGCATTACCGAGTGGGCCCAGAGATACCTCTCCGTCATACGGAGTGACAAATCCCAGTCTCAATCCGTGTCAACCCAACAGACACTTTAAGAGATACCTGTAGTGTACCTTTATAGTCACCCAGTTACGTTGTGACGTTTGGTACACCCAAAGCACTTCTACGGCATCCGGGAGTTACACGATCTCATGGTCCAAGGAAATGATACTTGACATTGGAAAAGCTCTAGCAAACGAACTACACGATCTTTGTGCTATGCTTAGGATTGGGTCTTGTCCATCACATCATTCTCCTAATGATGTGATCCCGTTATCAATGACATCCAATGTCCATAGTCAGGAAACCATGACTATCTGTTGATCAACGAGCTAGTCAACTAGAGGCTCACTAGGGACATGTTGTGGTCTATGTACTCACACATGTATTACGATTTCCGGATAACACAATTATAGCATGAGCAATAGACAATTATTATGAACAAGGAAATATAATAATAACCATTTTATTATTGCCTCTAGGGCATATTTCCAACAGTCTCCCACTTGCACTAGAGTCAATAATCCAGTTACATTGTGATGAATCGAACACCCATAGAGTTCTGGTGTTGATCATGTGTTGCTCTAGGGAGAGGTTTAGTCAACGGATCTGCTACATTCAGGTCCGTATGTACTTTACAAATATCTATGTCTCCATTTTGAACACTTTCACGAATGGAGTTGAAGCGACGCTTGATATGCCTGGTCTTCCTGTGAAACCTGGGCTCCTTGGCAAGGGCAATAGCTCCAGTGTGGTCACAGAAGAAGTCATCGGGCCCGACGCATTGGGAATCACCCCTAGGTCGGTAATGAACTCCTTCATCCAGATTGCTTCTTGCGCTGCCTCTGAGGCCGCCATGTACTCCGCTTCACATGTAGATCCCGCCACGACGCTTTTCTTGCAACTGCACCAGCTTACTGCCCCTCCATTCAAAATATACACGTATCCGGTTTGTGACTTCGAGTCATCCAGATCTGTGTCGAAGCTAGCGTCGACGTAACCCTTTACGATGAGCTCTTCGTCACCTCCATATACGAGAAACATATCCTTAGTCCTTTTCAGGTACTTCAGGATATTCTTGACCGCTGTCCAATGTTCCATGCCGGGATTACTTTCGTACCTTCCTACCAAACTTACGGCAAGGTTTACATCAGGTCTGGTACACAACATGGCATACATAATAGACCCTACGGCCGAGGCATAGGGGATGACACTCATATTTTCTCTATCTTCTGCCGTGGTCGGGTATTGAGCCGTGCTCAATTGCACACCTTGCAATACAGGCAAGACCCCTTCTTGGACTGATCCATATTGAACTTCTTCAATATCTTGTCAAGGTACGTACTCTGTGAAAGACCAATGAGGCATCTTGATCTATCTCTATAGATCTTGATGCCTAATATATAAGCAGCTTCTCCAAGGTCCTACATTGAAAAACACTTATTCAAGTAGGCCTTTATACTTTCCAAGAATTCTATATCATTTCCCATCAATAGTATGTCATCCACATATAATATGAGAAATGCTACAGAGCTCCCACTCACTTTCTTGTAAACACAGGCTTCTCCATAAGTCTGTGTAAACCCAAACGCTTTGATCATCTCATCAAATCGAATGTTCCAACTCCGAGATGCTTGCACCAGCCCATAGATGGAGCGCTGGAGCTTGCATACCTTGTTAGCATTCTTAGGATCGACAAAACCTTCCGGCTGCATCATATACAATTCTTCCTTAAGAAAGCCGTTAAGGAATGTCGTTTTGACGTCCATTTGCCATATCTCATAATCATAGAATGCGGCAATTGCTAACATGATTCGGACGGATTTCAGCTTCGCTACGGGTGAGAAAGTCTCATCATAGTCAACCCCTTGAACTTGTCGATAACCCTTAGCGACAAGTCGAGCCTTATAGATGGTCACATTACCATCCGCGTCTATCTTCTTCTTAAAGATCCATTTGTTTTCTATCGCTCGCCGATCATCGGGCAAGTCAGTCAAAGTCCATACTTCGTTTTCATACATGGATCCTATCTCGGATTTCATGGCTTCTAGCCATTTGTCGGAATCTGGGCCCACCATTGCTTCTTCATAGTTCGAAGGTTCACTGTTGTCTAACAACATGATTTCCAGGACAGGGTTGCCGTACCACTTTGGTGTGGAACGTGTCCTTGTGGACCTACGAAGTTCAGCAGTAACTTGATCCGAAGCTTCATGATCATCATCATTAACTTCCTCCCCAGTCGGTGTAGGCACCACAGGAACATCTTCCCGCGCTGCGCTACTTTCTGGTTCGGAAGGGGTGACTATCACCTCATCAAGTTCCACTTTCCTCCCACTTATTTCTTTCGAGAGAAACTCTTTCTCCAGAAAGGACCCGTTCTTGGCAACAAAGATCTTGACTTCGGATCTGAGGTAGAAGGTATACCCAATGGTTTCCTTAGGGTATCCTATGAAGACGCATTTCTCTGACTTGGGTTCGAGCTTTTTAGGTTGAAGTTTCTTGACATAAGCATCGCATCCCCAAACTTTTAGAAACGACAGCTTAGGTTTCTTCCCAAACCATAATTCATACGGTGTCGTCTCAACGGATTTCGACGGAGCCCTATTTAAAGTGAATGCGGCAGTCTCTAAAGCATAGCCCCAAAATGAGAGCGGTAGATCTGTAAGAGACATCATAGATCGCACCATATCTAATAGAGTGCGATTACGACGTTCGGACAAACCGTTACGCTGAGGTGTTCCAGGCGGCGTGAGTTGTGAAACGATTCCACATTCCCTTAAGTGCGTACCAAATTCGTGACTTAAATATTCTCCCCCACGATCTGATAGTAAGAACTTTATCTTTCGGTCACGTTGATTCTCCACCTCATTCCGAAATTCCTTGAACTTTTCAAAGGTCTCAGACTTGTGTTTCATTAGGTAGACATACCCATATCTACTCAAGTCATCAGTGAGAGTGAGAACATAACGATAGCCTCCGCGAGCCTCAACACTCATTGGACCGCACACATCGGTATGTATGATTTCCAATAAGTTGGTTGCTCGCTCCATTGTTCCGGAGAACGGAGTCTTGGTCATCTTAGCCATGAGGCATGGTTCGCACGTGTCAAATGATTTGTAATCAAGAGACTCCAAAAGTCCATCTACATGGAGCTTCTTCATGCGCTTGACACCAATGTGACCAAGGCGGCAGTGCCACAAGTACGTGGGACTATCGTTATCAACTTTACATCTTTTGGTATTCACACTATGAATATGTGTAACATCACGTTCGAGATTCATTAAGAATAAACCATTGACCAGCGGGGCATGACCATAAAACATATCTCTCATATAAATAGAACAACCATTATTCTCGGATTTAAATGAGTAGCCATCTCGCATTAAACAAGATCCAGATACAATGTTCATGCTCAAAGCTGGCACTAAATAACAATTATTGAGGTTTAAAACTAATCCCGTAGGTAAATGCAGGGGTAGCGTGCCGACTGCGATCACATCGACCTTGGAATCATTCCCGACGCGCATCGTCACCTCGTCCTTCGCCAGTCTCCGCTTATTCCGCAGCTCCTATTTTGAGTTACAAATATGAGCAACCGCACCGGTATCAAATACCCAGGAGCTACTACGAGTACTGGTAAGGTACACATCAATTACATGTATATCACATATACCTTTGGTGTTGCCGGCCTTCTTGTCCGCTAAGTATTTGGGGCAGTTCCGCTTCCAGTGACCACTTCCCTTGCAATAAAAGCACTCAGTCTCAGGCTTGGGTCCATGCTTTGGCTTCTTCCCGGCAACTGGCTTACCGGGCGCGGCAACTCCCTTGCCGTCCTTCTTGAAGTTCTTCTTACCCTTGCCTTTCTTGAACTAAGTGGTCTTATTCACCATCAACACTTGATGTTCCTTTTTGATCTCCACCTCCGCTGATTTCAGCATTGAATATACCTCAGGGATGGTCTTTTCCATCCCCTGCATATTAAAGTTCATCACAAAGCTCTTGTAGCTTGGTGGAAGCGACTGAAGAATTCTGTCAATGACCGCGTCATCCGGGAGATTAACTCCCAGATGAGTCAAGAGGTTGTGCAACCCAGACATTTTGAGTATGTGCTCACTGACAGAACTGTTTTCCTCCATCTTACAACTGAAGAACTTGTCAGAGACTTCATATCTCTCGACCCGGGCATGATCTTGGAAAACTATTTTCAGCTCTTCGAACATCTCATATGCTCCGTGTTGCTCAAAACGCTTTTGGAGCCCCGGTTCTAAGCTGTAAAGCATGCCGCACTGAACGAGGGAGTAATCATTAGCACGTGACTGCCAAGCATTCATAATGTCTTGGTTCGATGGGATGGGTGCTTCACCTAGCGGTGCTTCTAGGACATAATCTTTCTTGGCAGCTATGAGGATGATCCTCAGGTTCCGGACCCAGTCCGTATAGTTGCTGCCATCATCTTTCAGCTTGGTTTTCTCTAGGAACGCGTTGAAGTTGAGGGCAACGTGGGCCATTTGATCTACAAGTCATATTGTAAAGATTTTAGACTAAGTTCATGATAATTAAGTTCATCTAATCAAATTATTCAATGAACTCCCACTCAGATAGACATCCCTCCAGTCATCTAAGTGAAATATGATCCGAGTCAACTAGGCCGTGTCCGATCATCACGTGAGACGGACTAGTCAACATCGGTGAACATCTTCATGTTTATCGTATCTTCTATACGACTCATGCTCGACCTTTCGGTCTTCCGTGTTCCGAGGACATGTCTGTACATGCTAGGCTCGTCAAGTCAACCTAAGTGTATTGCGTGTGTTCCGAGGCCATGTCTGTACATGCTAGGCTCGTCAACACCCGTTGTATGCGAACGTTAGAATCTATCACACCCGATCATCACGTGGTGCTTCGAAACAACGAACCTTCGCAACGGTGCACAGTTAGGGGGAACACTTTCTTGAAATTATTATAAGGGATCATCTTACTTACTACCGTCGTTCTAAGCAAATAAGATGTAAAACATGATAAACATCACATGCAATCAAATAGTGACATGATATGGCCAATATCATTTTGCTCCTTTGATCTCCATCTTCGGGGCGCCATGATCATCTTCGTCACCGGCATGACACCATGATCTCCATCATCGTGTCTTCATGAAGTTGTCACGCCAACGATTACTTCTACTTCTATGGCTAACGTGTTTAGCAATAAAGTAAAGTAATTTACATGGTGTTATTCAATGACACACAGGTCATACAAAAATAAAGACAACTCCTATGGCTCCTGCCGGTTGTCATACTCATCGACATGCAAGTCGTGATTCCTATTACAAGAACATGATCAATCTCATACATCACATATATCTCATTCATCACATCCTTTTGGCCATATCACATCACAAGGCATATGCTGCAAAAACAAGTTAGACGTCCTCTAATTGTTGTTGCAAGTTTTTTACGTGGCTTCTATAGGTTTCTAGCAAGAACGTTTCTTACCTACGTAAGACCACAACGTGATATGCCAATTTCTATTTACCCTTCATAAGGACCCTTTTCATCGAATCCGTTCCGACTAAAGTAGGAGAGACAGACACCCGCTAGCCACCTTATGCAACTAGTGCATGTCAGTCGGTGGAACCTGTCTCACGTAAGCGTACGTGTAAGGTCGGTCCGGGCCGCTTCATCCCACAATGCCGCCGAAACAAGATAAGACTAGTAGTGGCAAGGAAATTGACAACATCTACGCCCACAACAAGTTTGTGTTCTACTCGTGCATAGAAACTATGCATAGGCCTGGCTCATGATGCCACTATTGGGGATCGTAGCAGAAATTTAAAATTTTCTACGCATCACCAAGATCCATCTATGGAGTTTACTAGCAACGAGAAGGAAGGAGTGCATCTACATACCCTTGTAGATCGCGAGTGGAAGCGTTCAAGTGAACGGGGTTGATGGAGTCGTACTCGTCGTGATCCAAATCACCGATGACCGAGCGCCGAACGGACGGCACCTCCGCGTTCAACACACGTATGGAGCAGTGACGTATCCTCCTTCTTGATCCAGCAAGGGGGAAGGAGAGATTGATGGAGATCCAGCAGCACGACGGCGTGGTGGTGGAAGTAGCGGGGATCCCGGCAGGGCTTCGCCAAGCGCAAGCGGGAGGGAGAGGTGTCACGGGAGGGAGAGGGAGGCGCCAGGGGCTAGGGTGCTGCTGCCCTCCCTCCCCCCACTATATATAGGGGGCCTGGGGGGCGCCGGCCCTGGGAGATGCAATCTCCAGGGGGGCTGCGGCCAAGGGGGGGAACTTGCCCCCCAAGTCAGGTGGGGCGCCCCACCCCCAGGGTTTCCAACCCTAGGCGCAGGGGGAGGCCCATGGGGGCGCACCAGCCCACCAGTGGCTGGTTCCCCTCCCCACTTCAGCCCATGGGGCCCTCCGGGATAGGTGGCCCCACCCGGTGGACCCCCGGGACCCTTCCGGTGGTCCCGGTACAATACCGATAACCCCCGAAACTTTCCCGGTGGCCGAAACTGGACTTCCTATATATAATTCTTCACCTCCGGACCATTCCGGAACTCCTCGTGACATCTGGGATCTCATCCGGGACTCCGAACAACTTTCGGGTTTCCGCATACTAATATCTCTACAACCCTAGCGTCACCGAACCTTAAGTGTGTAGACCCTACGGGTTCGGGAGACATGCAGACATGACCGAGACGACTCTCCGGTCAATAACCAACAGCGGGATCTGGATACCCATGTTGGCTCCCACATGTTCCATGATGATCTCATCGGATGAACCACGATGTCGAGGATTCAATCAATCCCGTATACAATTCCCTTTGTCAATCGGTACGTTACTTGCCCGAGATTCGATCGTCGGTATCCCAATACCTCGTTCAATCTCATTACCGGCAAGTCACTTTACTCGTACCGTAATGCATGATCCCGTGACCAACCACTTGGTCACTTTGAGCTCATTATGATGATGCATTACCGAGTGGGCCCAGAGATACCTCTCCGTCATACGGAGTGACAAATCCCAGTCTCGATCCGTGTCAACCCAACAGACACTTTCAAAGATACCTGTAGTGTACCTTTATAGTCACCCAGTTACGTTGTGACGTTTGGTACACCCAAAGCACTCCTACGGCATCCGGGAGTTACACGATCTCATGGTCTAAGGAAATGATACTTGACATTGGAAAAGCTCTAGCAAATGTACTACGACGATCTTTGTGCTATGCTTAGGATTGGGTCTTGTCCATCACATCATTCTCCTAATGATGTGATCCCATTATCAATGACATCCAATGTCCATAGTCAGGAAACCATGACTATCTGTTAATCAACGAGCTAGTCAACTAGAGGCTCACTAGGGACATGTTGTGGTCTATGTATTCACACATGTATTACGATTTCCGGATAACACAATTATAGCATGAACAATAGACAATTATTATGAACAAGGAAATATAATAATAACCATTTTATTATTGCCTCTAGGGCATATTTCCAACACTGACTGCTGCAGTCCCCGGGCCGGGATCTGAAGTCCCCGGGTCGGGTGCGACTGCTGCAGTCCCCGGGCCGGGATCTGAAGTCCCTAGGCCGGGTGCGACTGCTGCAGTCTCCGAGCCGCCTGCCGAAGTCCCCGAGCCAACTGCTGCGGCCTTTGAGTCGGATCCGACTGTTTCGGGAGCAGCCGGCATGAAGATAGAATCTGATTTTGGCGAAGGCTTGATGGACGGCTTGAGGAGGCGCTGAAGGGACACGCCGGTTGGTATGGCTTGTCGGGTGGAGCCAATCCGTGCCAAAGCATCTTCTTGCTCGTTGTCGTTTCATGGCACGTACGTGAAGGAACTCGCACCCTTCAAAATATCCGCTAAGTTGCTGGACGAGGAAGCGGTAGCTTGCCATGTTTGCATCCTTGGTGTCCCAGTCACCAGACGACTGCTGGACCACCAAGCCGGAGTCACCGTAGCACGGAATCCGACGAATGCCGAGCTCTTTGGCAAGCTGGAGTCCGTGTACTAGTGCCTCATACTCGGCCACATTGTTGGAGGCAGCAAAATGGATTTGCAATGTGTATCTGAGCTTGTCGCCTTTGGGAGAGGTGAGGACAATGCCGGCTCCCAAACCGGTGCGCATCTTTGAACCATCAAAGTGCATCCGCCAATGGGTGGAGTCCAGCGCTGGCGGCAAGTACTGTGTCTCGGCCCAGTCAACGAGGAAGTCGGCCAGCGATTGGGACTTGATGGTGGTGCGAGGCTGGTAGAAGATGGTGTAGGGGGCCAACTCGATGGCCCATTTGGCCACTCGGCCTGAAGCATCTCGGCTGCCTATGATCTCAGCAAGCGGGAGCAGTGCAAACAAACCTGATGGGGTGCTCTTGAAAATAGGGCTTTAACTTTCTGGCGGTAAAGTGCACGTCGTAGCACATCTTCTGGTAGTGGGGGTAGTTCTGCTTGGAAGCCGATAGTACTTCACTCAAGTAATACACCGGTCTCTGGACCGGCAAAACCTTGTCGTCTTCCTTGCGCTCGACTACTATCACTGTGCTAACCACCCGGCTGGTGGCGGCAATGTAGAGGAGCATGTGCTCCTTAGCAGCCGGCGCAGCCAGGACAGGCGGCGTGGTCAACATCTTCTTGAGCTGAAAAAAAGCCTCATCCGCCTGGTCATTCCACTCGAAGTGAGTGGTTTTCTTCAGGAGTTCGTACAGGGGAAGGGCCTTCTCGCCCAGCTGGCTGATGAAGCGGCTGATGGATGCCAAGCAGCCGGTGAACTTCTGGATGTCTCTCAGCCGGGTAGGCTTCTCCATCCTCTCGATGGCCTTGATCTTCACAGGGTTGCATTCAATGCCGCGTTCTGAGACCAGGAAGCCAAGGAGCTGGCCGGCTGGTACTCCGAACACGCACTTCTCTGGGTTGAGCTTGATCTGAAACCGGCGCAGATTTTCAAAAGTCTCCTTGAGATCTTCTAGGAGGGTCCCACGCTTCTCTGTCTTCACCACAACATCGTCCACATAGACGTGGGTGTTTCTGCCGAGCTGCTTGAGGAGGCACTTCTGCATGCAACGCTGAAACGTGGCACCGGCATTCCTTAAGCCGAACGTCATTGTCAGGTAGCAGAAGGCTCCGAATGGTGTGATGAAAGAGGTCTTCAGCCTATCAGCCGGGTTCAACTTGATCTGGTGGTACCTTGAATATGCATCCAAAAAACTCAATAGCTCACATCCTGCTGTAGAGTCTATCACTTGGTCGATCTGTGGCAGGGCAAATGGGTCTTTGGGGCAAGTTTTGTTGAGGCTGGTACAGTCAATACACATGCACCACTTGTTGTTCTTCTTCAGTACAAGGACCGGGTTGGCCAGCCAATCCGGATAGAATACTTCCATAATGAAGCCGGCTGCTTGGAGCCGGGCTATCTCTTCACTGACAATTCTTCTCTTCTCCTCCGACAGGCGGTGGAGGGGTTGCTTGACCGGCTTAGCGTCAAGTCGGACGTGTAGCTTGTGCTCGGCGAGATCCGTCGGAACACCCGGCATGTCCTTAGAAGACCATGCAAAGATGTCTCGATTCCCATGGAGGAAATCGACGAGCTCGCTTTCCTATTTGTTGTCGAGGTTTGCACCTATGACAGTGTACCTCTCCGGGTGCTCTGGGTCCAACGGTATCTTCTTTGTCTCCTTGGCCGGCTTAAAGGAGCCTTCAGCTTCCGACTCCTTAGGATCAGGGGACATTTCCGGCTGCTTGCCGGCCATGGCCACAACCCGGTCAAGGAGTCGCTTCTCGGCAGCAATCACAAGGGACTCGGCCAGCCGACTGCTGGCAGCTGCACAGGCGGATGACTTCTTGTAATCTCCAGAGACGTTGATGATCCCTTTGGTGCTTGGCATCTTCATCTTAAGGTAGGCATAATGCGGTACCGCCATGAATTTGGCCAAGGCAGGTCGGCCAAGCAGTGCATGATAGGAACTTTCAAGGTCAACTACTTCAAACTAGACGGGCTCTCGGCGGAAATGATCTTTGTCTCCAAAGAGGACATCTATCTTGATCTTGCCGATTGGTGAGTGCGAGAGGCCAGGTACTATGCCATGGAAGACAGTCCGACTGGGCTGGAGTTGCTTCTGTTTGATGCCCAACTTCTCCATGGTATCGCGGTACAAGATGTTGATGCTGGTACCGCCATCTATCAGGACTCGGGAGAAACGAGCTGCTCGTCTTTCTGTAGCAAAGGTGGCATCTAACACCAGAGCGTAGGAACCCGGGGAAGGCATCACTTCCGGGTGGTCAGCTCGGCTCCAACTGATCGGCTTCTCTGACCAGTGCATGAACTCTGGGGCTTCAGAAGCTACAACATTCGCCTCTCGAGACTGCTGGCGTCGGCTGTGCCTGTCGTCAGCCACACTGGTGAAGACGACGTAGGCTCCTTGTTCTTCTGGGTACTCATCTTGGATGGCAGCGACTGGCCGGGCTGCCTGCTGCGGAGGAGGATGCGGCGGCGGCTAGCCAGCAGGTGGAGGAGGCAGCAATCCTTCGCCCGTGGGGATTCAGGTGAGCTAGTGACACTTCCGAGTGGTGCGGTTGGACGGCTTCGCGCCGCTGTGGAACTTGCAGGGCGCATCGAGGGTTTGCTCATAGGAGAAGGCGGGCAACCAATTTGACTTGCTACCCTTCTGACGCTTGGGAGCAAGCTGCCCATCTGGCTGCTGGTCTTCAACTGTCGCCACCTGCCGGCTGGTGGAAGCCGGCAGTGGGGCCTTGCGCTTGTTGTCGTTCTGTTGCTGCCGCCGACTGGCGTCACCAGCCGGAGTCCGAGGGGCCTGGGGTGCCACTTTGCCGGAAGCATCGACTTGAATCTCCGCCTTCATGGAGGAGTCGGCCGTGGCATACTTGTCGGCTATGATCAGCAGCTCGTCGAGGGTTGCCGGTTCGTCGCAGAGGAGTCGGTGTTTGAGCAGGGTGCCTTCTCTGCACCCGGCAGTGAAGTACTCGATAGCCTGCACCTCGTGCACGCCTTTGCAAGAGTTGCGTAGCTCGGCCCAACGCGTGAGATAGTCGCGAGTCGATTCGTTGGGGCCTTGAACGCACAAGGAGAGCTGGCGGGGCTTGGGCGGCTGCTTGTACGTGTTGGTGAAGTTGCGGATGAAGGCTTCAGTGAAATCTACCCAGCTGTTGATGCTGCGGGGCTTCAGGCTGTTCAACCATGTCCAGGCGGTGCCCTGAAGCATGAGCGGGATGTATTTCACGGCAACGCGCTTGTTGCCGTATGCTATGTTGACGGCCGTGTAGTAGTCGACCAGTTAGTCTTCCGGCTTCGCAGACCCGTTGTACTTGGGCGTGTCTCTTGGGAGGGTGAACCCTTTGGGGAAGGGTTCATCGCGGATACGGGGGCCGAAGCAAGGCGGGCCCAACACGTCTTCTTCTTCTAGCGCCATGGATCGATTGAGACGGTCTATCCGGTGGCGGGCATCATTCTCTCCGATTCCTTCTCGGGGGCCAAGCCGGCCGCCGAGACTCGGATGATCAACAGGCGGCGGGGAGACGTGCCTTTCTCTGCGCTGAGGAGGCTGATAGTCGCCTAGTCGTTCCACTGCTCGTGGGCGGTCGTCTTGGTCGCGCTCAATGGAGATGTGCGTCCGGCTGCGGCTTGCAGCCGGCTCCTTGTCTCGTCATCCGCGGGCGCCGCCAGTCGGCGTCCGGATGTCGCGCCTTGATCTTGGCGAGGAGGCGGGTCGTCGTTCCGCCGGTTGGGTGCTTCGGCGCGGCAGCCGGCTTCTTGCTGCTCGGCAGCTGCGTCAATGAGCCGCTGGACGCGCTCCATCATGTGGCGACGCTCGTCGCCCTCGAGGTTGTCCAGCTCATCTGCTGCCGCCTGGGCAGCTCGTATGTTTTCCATGAGCGTGGCGTAGACAGGGCGGTCTGCCCCAAACATGCTGGCAATGGCCGCGCCGTGTTGCCGGACCGTGCCGATGCGGCTGGGCCCACCAGTAGCCGGCGTGCCGCCCACAGCGCGGTCCATCTCGTGTTGGTACGCCTCTGAGAGGCGTCTCATGTTGGCTAGCTTCTTGGCGCTCTCGACGAGCAAGACGCGTCGAGATTCAAGCGTCTCGGCGTCGACATCTTCTGCAATGGGTGCAGACAGGTCTCGTAGCGTTGCCTCGAGCGGATCTCGGGCGCCGTCACCGGAAGCTCCATCGTGGCTGATGACGAGCACCTCCGTGACGGTGCTGCCGCCACTGTCGGTGCGAGGGAGAGGGTCATCGATGACCACCACGTTGGTGGGGAACGCGTCGAGTGACGCCGTGTCGGAGTCGACAAGCATCGGGTCGGTGGAGCCGATCGACTCCAAGTCGAAGGCCGGCTCGTTGGCGATGTGGAGCTAGTCGAGGAGGCTGACGAGACGGCTCTCGGGGCCATCTGTGCCTGCGTCGGATGCAGGCTCGTCGGAGAGGCGGATCTCGCCAACAAGGTCAGCGAGACAGCTCGCCGCGTAGGCGACCTCCGCGCCATGCAGCGCATCGGCGCAAACACCGTCCGGCGTGCTGGGCTGGCTGCGCTCGCCAGGAAGGAAGAGGGTTCCCGTCCAGAACAGATCTCCGGACGACGGTGCACCTAGCCCCATGGTGGGCGCCAAATGTCGGGGTTTTGGTGCGACATATGGCAACGGGTGGCTTATCATGGTGGGGGATAGTAAGACGTCGCCTGTGCTAGGAAGCGGGATGAGGCGTAGACATGTACGCCAGCGAACTTTACCCAGGTTCAGGGCTCTCCTAGGAGATAACGCCCCTAGTCCTGCTCTGCGGGGTCTCCGCATGCTCACTATATCAACAGGTAGCTACAAGATGCTCCTTGAGCTGTTTGCTAGAGGAGGAAGAAGGGCTGGGCTAGCTCTCTCCTCTCTCTATATGTGTGGTTGTGTGATCTAAGGGTCTGAACCCTTTGCATGGGTGCCCTGTGGGTTTATATAGGCCTACCCCCAGGGGCACAATGGTAAACTGGCCGGGTGTAGGCCCAAGTCGTCAGTGTCTCTTGTTGCCGACTTCTCCGCTGGCTGCTGGGGCCCGCCGACTGGTGGGCCCCGCCGGCTGTCTTGTACTTGGCCGACAGGCCGCGCCCGCCGCTTGCGGGTCTTGCCAGTTGCTCATCACTGTAGCCGTGCTTCTAATGACGCTTGCTTTGTCGGGGAAGGAGTGGCTACAGTCCCGCCGCCTGGCGGGCGTTCACTGTAGCCATTCCCCATCTCTTCTGGTTAATGGCGCACAAACTGCTAGGAAGGGGAGGACCGCCTTCTGGGTGCCGACCTCTCCCTAGGCCGACTGGCCAAGCTTGCCGCCTTCTGGCTTCTCATGGGCAGGTAGGGCCCGCCGCTTGCGGGCCATACCGACAGCCCGTCGTGGGGGCGTGGTCCCTTCTAACTCGGGTGATGTCACGGGCGGAGGGGCCACAGTGTCGCGCCGTGCAGGAGATCTCCGGCTGGTACGGCGCACTGTGGCCATGACCCGCCCGGGATTCGAGGGTGACAGGCTTCGCTGTAGCCACGCCCCGTCCCGTCGTGTTTATGAGGGCGCAGACTCTGAGGCCGCCTGGGGCCGCCTGCTAGGAGCCGGCCTCTCTGAAGGCCGTCTACTAGGAGGCGGCCTGCTTCGGGGCCCTCTTCTGTGGTCCGCCGTCTTCTAGCAGCCGGCCGCTCATACCAGTCGGCCCCAAGAAGGCGGCAGTCAAGCTTTGTGGCTTGAGGGGCGCAGTCGGTCCCGATGTCTTGAAATACCATGGGGACAGATGAGGCTACACATGACCTATAACTCCGACAATACCCTATTAAAAAAAGTGTCGGAGTACTCGTCTTAACTTTGAACTTCTATTCAATATAAGGTACCACTGGACGCAACCTTCAATCGCAGATCCCCAAATCACTGGAGCCTGCGTCGATCGGCCGGCACTGAATCAAGTTTCGCTGGAGCATCAAGAAAAATACGCTGGTACTCCGAACACCATGGTCGCCCTCTTCTCCTCGGCCAAAATCCATATAATGTACATCGTGCCCAAGACGACTTTTTTACGAACCAGCCAAGACGATGATGCCTCGACCTCGAGTTTCCGAGTACTGTGATGCACACGCAACATGCATCGATTGATATATGCTGATGCTGTGATGCACACGCAACATGCAAGCCGTATATAAATAGGATGCGCCCGGCTCGCACAGTCTACGGCAAGCAGGAGCACTCCATGACCATGGGCAGCCTCGTGCTCTTGCTCGTCGTACTCGCGGCCGCCCTATCGCCGGTCGCCCGTTGCACCGCCGAACGCGACGTCGGTTTCCAGCTCAAGCTCACCCACGTCGACGGGCGCGCTGCGCCTGCGTACACCAAGCTGCAGCTCCTCATGCGCGCCGTCGACCGGAGCAGAGCCCGCGTGGCCGCGCTGAGCGCCGTTGCGGCAGTCGCGGACCCGATCACGGCGGCGCGGATCCTGGTGAGGGCTAGCCAGGGCGAGTACCTGGTGGACCTGGCGGTGGGCACGCCGCCGGTGGAGTACACGGCCATCGTGGACACCGGCAGCGACCTCGTCTGGACGCAGTGCGCGCCGTGCATGCTCTGCTCCGACCAGCCCACGCCCTTCTTCCAGCCCAACCGGTCCGCCACGTACCGCCTCGTGCCGTGCGGGTCGCCGCGCTGCGCCGCCCTCCCCTACCCGTCGTGCTTCCACGGGGTCTGCGTCTACCAGTACTACTACGGCGACTACGCCTCCAGCGCCGGCGTCCTGGCCCAGGAGGCATTCACGTTCGGCGCCGCCAACTCCACCAAGGTCAGGGTGCCCGGCGTCGCCTTCGGGTGCGGCAACGTCAACGCGGGCAACCTCGCCAACAGCTCCGGCATGGTCGGCCTCGGCCGCGGCCCGCTGTCGCTGGTCAGCCAGCTCGGCCCTTCCCGGTTCTCCTACTGCCTCACCTCCTTCCTCACGCCGGCGCCCAGCCGGCTCTCCTTCGGCGCCATGGCCTCCCTCGACAGCACCAACACCAGTGACGGCGCGCCGGTGCAGTCCATGCCGTTCGTCCTCAACGCGGCGCTGCCGTCCATGTATTTCCTGTCCCTCCAGGGCATCAGCCTGGGGGACACGCGCCTGCGCGTCGACCCGCTCGCGTTCGCCATCAACGACGACGGCACGGGCGGCTGCATGATCGACTCCGGCACGTCCATCACGTACCTGTACCAGGACGCGTACGAGGCCCTCCGCCGTGAGCTGCTGTCCGTCGTCCGGCTGCGGTCGGTGCACGACACGGCCATCGGCCTCGACACCTGCTTCCCGTGGCCGCCCCCGCCCAGCGTGACGGTGACCATGCCGGACCTCGTGCTCCACTTCGACCGCGCCAACATGACGGTGCCGCCGGAGAACTACATGCTGATCGACAGCGCCACGGGGTTCCTGTGCCTAGCCATGGCCCCGTCGGGCGACGGCACCATCATCGGCAACTACCAGCAGCAGAACCTGCACGTGCTCTACGACATCGCCAACAGCCTCTTGTCCTTCGTTCCGGCGCCTTGCAACATTGCCTAGCTCGCTCGGTTTAATATAGATCAGCAAATGTACGTTCAGTATTTCGAGTTAGCAAACATTCTTATTAATAAGATTACTCCCCCTCTCTCAGTTTACAAGGCGTGCGTATATCCTTAGGTCGTCAATTTGACCAACCTAACAGAAGTCATATATTACAAAAAACATATCATTATAAACTTCAGATGTTCTATTTTCAAAAGGTGTAATTTTTGTTTTATATAGTTTATAATATGATGGTAAAATTGGCAACCTAGGTATACGTGTAGGATTTGTAAACTGAAACGGAGGGGTAGCAAACATGCCGGTACGTTATCACAAGAAAAATATCACTTCTTTCCGCTCTCGCCTATGATGGCCGTGGTGTTCACTTGATCACAAATTCACAATGCATTCCAACATAAATGCATGATATCTAAAAGCGATGAGCTCAACAACTACACCACACACATGTCTGAGTCGCACTAGCGTAAAAGGATTTAATCTCCATCCCATAATTGTCTGCACCCCAAAATCACGTGAACATCAAATTATGGTTCAACTTATTCCCCATTTGTATTTCTATTATTTTTAGGAAAGTATCATGAACAAATAAGTTGCTTCAACTGTTATTAGAGTTTGCTTCCAACGCGAATAATTTTTCTCGCCATGTAATATATCCCATGTGAGCGATAATATTTGCATCCATTTGGAGAAACTTAAGTTTCTAACTGTACAAAATTGCTTCTACCTTCGACAATTTTTTATATCTCAACATCACTTTATCTATTCAAATAGCAGTACAAATATTTGGTCAATCATTGAATTCGCTTCCATTACAACTAAAATTCTATTTGGTAGAAATTTGTTGCCGCATACTTTTCCTAATGCAACTACTCGGTCAGAGTTATCATGCTTCCTGTGTTCATATACCATGTTTCCGACAACATATATATTTGCTTCGTTCAAGTCGCTGAAATTTATGTGCTTCATCCACTGATATAACTTGTGTTCGACTACCAATACATTTGCTTCCTTCATGTCTCCAAAAATATTACACTGCTTCATATGCTCAAGTCTGTCTTCCTATATCCTATGACATTGCTTCGGTCTACTGAGCGGTATGTTCCCGTACACGCTTTACGTAGAACAATGGTTCGTAAATTCTCAATTCCATTCTTTCGGCGTCATAGAGAGGAAGACGGTTAAGGTCGCCACATTGTATAATTTTGTTTCCATTGACCAGAGAATTTGCTTCTGCAACATCAGAAAGATAGCACAATAACAATTTTGAAGCAATAAGAAAGTAGAATGGAAGCATACAGTTACATACACTAGCAAGTGGTATGTTAATCATTCCTTACTTTGTTAAGCATGAAAGTATAGGTTACAAGCGGAGATTGAGAGAGCACCCAAGGAGAGATATGGAATGAAAATTGAACATGCAAGCGCGACACACTGTGGCATCAACCGTTGAATATACATGCATTACTACTAGAATGAAAAGACTAATTGCACAACATGAAGGGGCCATTGCATGAATAGAAGTTACAGTGGTAACCTAGAACCTTTGCTATATAAATAATAAGTATACAAAGCATGCTTGTTTAAAAATAAAATAATGGGAGTACCTAGAACTCATCTAGATGAGACGTAATTTGGTCTCATTCACCTGGAAAACAAGAACGGATACAACCCACGTCAGAACACACGCATCTTATAGCATCACATCGAATGGCTATAAAAGATGAATGAGACCAAATTAAATCTCATCTAAATGAGTTCTAGCAAAACTGTAAAATAATTATCCACGTGCTCAGAAGCATTTGTACACGTAGGAAACATGGCAAAAGATCGAAGTTCCATCTATACATCAGATATATGGAAGCTTTTGTAATCACCTAGGAAGCATTTGTACTTAAGAATCACCTCAAGAAGCCTGGATGCTATTAAGAAGTGATATCTACACCTAGGAAGCATGCCAGGAGATTGAAGTCGATTTGTACGTACATATAATACGATGAACGGGTGAAGAAGCATCAGTACATGAGAAGCACCTAGGAAGCATGAAAAATATGCTATCTCAACATGACTCACCTTAATTGGAAGAATAGAACATTGGAAACGGAAACAAACCAAGATTGCGGCCAACATGGGCCGTATGTATTGCAAAGTACCATTGATAAGAAGCATGAAAGAGTGCTCTAGGAACATAACTAGTGTTGCTTGGAACTGTGGAAATTTAAAACGGGAGTAAATATATTGTCGCCTAGATGGGGATGCATGTTTGTGTGATATACATACCGAATTCTCAACAGTTTGTTGATGATTCAGTGATCTAATACACAATTACAATACAAATTCTCACCCAAGAGGGAACAAAAACCAAGTTATGAACATATCAAATAATACTCCGGCAGCTGGTTATTCCGCGGGCGGGTGGTACTCCAGTAGCTGATTCAGATGATTGATAACCTGGCGAAGCACGAACCACGATGATGGATCCTCGACCCCTAGTGCCAGGATGGCGCACCTGCATGTCGCCCGGGGGTCGCATCGGCCGGGAGGACGATGTAGTGGTGACGAGCAGAGGGGCGGAACTGGCCGGTGAGGTGGTCGTGCTGCTCGACGGTGCGGGTGAGGCAGGGTGAGAAGGGGATCTGGGCGACGCGAGCTCGGGCGGTGCGTGCGGGGGGGGGGGGGGGATGAGCTCGGGGCGACGCATGCGGTTGGCGACGATTAGAATCGAGAGGAATTAGGGAGCGAGGATAGGGAATATCCGGGTGATTAATTAATAGGGATTTTTATTTCTGTGCCCTTGGTTCCTTAGCTCTACTCATTCATCCCCACTCTGTTAACTTTTGCTCACTTTTCCCCACTCCCTTGCCCGAAACCCTCATAACTGGTTATAACGGACGTTGCCGTTGGGTCAATGCCTTTGACTGTTAGTTGACGAGTGGGGCCGCGTATACATGGGCGCATGCAAGACCGCGGTCGTGGGGTAGCACGTGTCCATGGACATGCCCGAAATGTCCCATCATATAAAGAGGGCAACCACCTCCATCGCCCCTACCATTTTCCCCAAATCCCCTTGCTGTCCCATCATATTTGTCTGGCCTTAAATTTGCATGTGGTATATTTGTCTGTCCTGAATCTATGGTTAGTTAGAGCAACTCCAATGGGCCGACCCAAACGGACGGCGATTTCGTCCGCTTTTTGTCCGTTTGGGTCGGCCAGGCGGACACGGACGTCCGCTTCCGCGTTTGGGTCTGCTCGTGCGCCCAACGCTGACCCGACCCATTTTGACGGCGCCGACAAAAAAAGGTGCATGCATATTTGAAATAAAAACAACTTAATTAAACATTAAAGCCGGCCAGGAAGGCCGGCGAGAGTCCACACGTCCACATTAGCATTAAAAGAAATTAAAAACAACCTAACTACGAGGCGGCGCGCTTCCCAGTGCGCCCTAGGCGTCGTCGTCGTCCTCGGGGTGGGTGAGGTCGATGAGCATCGGCGCAGGGCCGGCCCAGGGGAACGCCGTGTTCCAGGCGGCGGCGATGTAGGTCGCGGGCAACTGTTCCGGCAGGGGCAGTGCCGGAGCGGGGGGCTGTGCCGCTGCCTGTGCAGCCGCGGCTTGGCGCGCCTCCTCCTCAGCCTCGCGCGCCTCCTCCTCGAGGTCGCACTCGAGCATCTCCTCATACTTGCCGCGACGGCGCTCCTCGGCGAGCCATCACTGGCGCCACATCTCGAGGTAGTCCGCCTCCTGCTCCGGGGTCGCCCCCATCCAAACCGGTGGCGCGGACACCCACTCGCACACCACTCCCGTCCAGGAGAAGCGCGCGATGGGCTCGGGCTCCGGCTCGGGCTCCGGGTCGGCCTTGACGAGCCGCCGGGGAGGGGACGGCGGGGCCACCGGCGGCACGACGCAATCGCCGGCCATAGAGAGGGCGAGGGCCTGCGCCATGGCCGCCTTGTAGCGAGCCTCCTCTTCCTCCACCGCCTCCACCGCCTCCACCCAGTGCCGCTTGTCCTCCTCGCTCTCGCGGTAGACAGCCGCAAGGGCCGCCTGGTAGGCGGCCTCCGCCGCCTGGTCTTCCTCCCGGACGACGATCGGGGGCGGCGGCACGCTGCGGTAGACCTCCCGCACGCCGCGTCGCTGATACGTCTCCAATGTATCTATAATTTTTGATTGTTCCATGCTATTATATTATCTGTTTTGGATGTTTAATGGGCTTTATTATACACTTTTATATTATTTTTGGGACTAACCTACTAACCCAAGGCCCAGTGCAAATTGCTCTTTTTTTGCCTATTTCAGTGTTTCACAGAAAAGGAATATCAAACGGAATCCAAACCGAATGAAACCTTCGGGAGAGTGGTTTTTGGAACAAACGTGATCCAGAGGACTTGGAGTGGACGTCAAGAAAGAAGCGAGGAGGCCATGAGGCAGGGAGGCGCGCCTGCCCCCCTGGGCACGCCCCCACCCTCGTGGGCCCCTCGTAGCTCCACCGACCTACTTCTTCCTCGTATATATACCCATATACCCCGAAAACATCCAGGAGCACCACGAAACCCTATTTCCACCGCCGCAACCTTCTGTACCCGTGAGATCCCATCTTGGGGCCTTTTCCGGCGCTCCGCCGGAGGGGGAATCAATCACGGAGGGCTTCTACATCGACACCATAGCCTCTCCGATGATGTGTGAGTAGTTTACCTCAGACCTTCGGGTCCATAGTTATTAGCTAGATGGCTTCTTCTCTCTCTTTGGATCTCAATATAGAGTTCTCCTCGATCTTCTTGGAGATCTATTCGATGTAACTCTTTTTGCGGTGTGTTTGTCGAGATCCGATGAATTGTGGGTTTATGATCAAGATTATCTATGAACAATATTTGAATCTCCTCTGAATTCTTTTATGTATGATTTGTTATCTTTGCAAGTCTCTTCGAATTATCAGTTTGGTTTGGCCTACTAGATTGATCTTTCTTGCAATGGGAGAAGTGCTTAGCTTTGGGTTCAATCATGCGGTGCTCGATCCCAGTGACAGAAGGGGAAACGACACGTATTGTATTGTTGCCATCGAGGATAAAAAGATGGGGTGTATATCATATTGCTTGAGTTTATCCGTCTACATCATGTCATCTTGCCTAATGCGTTACTCTGTTCTTATGAACTTAATACTCTACATGCATGCTGGATAGCGGTCGATGTGTGGAGTAATAGTAGTAGATGCAGAATCGTTTCGGTCTACTTGTCGCGAACATGATGCCTATATACATGATCATGCCTAGATATTCTCATAACTATGCACTATTCTATCAATTGCTCGACAGTAATTTGTTCACCCACCGTAATACTTATGGTATCTTGAGAGAAGCCACTAGTGAAACCTATGGCCCCCGGGTCTATTTTCCATCATATTAATCTCCCGCCAACTAGCTATTTCTGTTACCGTTTATTTTGCAATCTTTACTTTCAATCTTTATCATAAAAATACCAAAAATATTATCTTATCATCTCTATCAGATCTCACTTTTGCAAGTGGCCGTGAAGGAATTGACAACCCCTTTATCGCGTTGGTTGCAAGATTCTTATTTGTTTGTGTAGGTACGAGGGACTTGCGTGTGGTCTCCTACTGGATTGATACCTTGGTTCTCAAAAACTGAGGGAAATACTTAGGCTACTTTGCTGCATCACCCTTTCCTCTTCAAGGGAAAACCAATGCATGCTCAAGAGGTAGCAAGAAGGGTTTGATTGTCATCCTTATGAGTGGCGGTCGGGGACGAGCGATGATCTTTTACTAGCAATCTATCCCCGTAGGAGCATGCGCGTAGTGCTTGGTTTTTGATGACTTGTAGATTTTTGCAATAAGTATGTGAGTTCTTTATGACTAATGTTGAGTCCATGGATTATACGCACTCTCACCCTTCCATCATTGGTAGCCTCTTCGGTACCGTGTATTGCCCTTTCTCACCTTGAGAGTTGGTGCAAACTTCGCCGGTGCATCCAAACCCTGTGATACGATACGCTCTATCACACATAAACCTCCTTATATCTTCCTCAAAACAGCCACCATACCTACCTATTATGGCATTTCCATAGCCATTCCGAGATATATTGCCATGCAACTTTCCACCGTTCCATTTATTATGACACGCTTCATCATTGTCATATTGCCTTGCATGATCATGTAGTTGACATCGTATTTGTGGCAAAGCCACCATGCATATCATTTCATACATGTCACTCTTGATTCATTGCCCATCCCGGTACACCGCTGGAGGCATTCATATAGAGTCATATTTTGTTCTAGTATCGAGTTGTAATCATTGAGTTGTAAATAAATAGAAGTGTGATGATCATCATTAATAGAGCATTGTCCCAAATAAAAAAAGAAAGGCCAAATAAAAAAAGGAAGGCCCAAAAAAAGGAGAAGAAAAAAGAAGAAAATAAAAAGGGACAATGCTACTATCCTTTTTCCACACTTGTGCTTCAAAGTAGCACCATGATCTTGATGATAGAGAGTCTCTTGTTTTGTCACTTTCATATACTAGTGGGAATTTTTCATTATAGAACTTGGCTTGTATATTCCAACAATGGGCTTCCTCAAATGCCCTAGGTCTTCATGAGCAAGAAAGTTGGATGCACACCCACTTAGTTTCTTTTGTTGAGCTTTCATACATTTATAGCTCTAGTGCATCCGTTGCATGGCAATCCCTACTCCTTGCATTGACATCAATTGATGGGCATCTCCCTAGCCCGTTGATTAGCCGTGTCAATGTGAGACTTTCTCCTTTTTTGTCTTCTCCACATAACCCCCATCATTATATTCTATTCCACCAATAGTGCTATATCCATGGCTCACGCTCATGTATTGCGTGAAAGTCGAAAAAAGTTTGAGATTACTAAAGTATGAAACAATTGCTTGGCTTGTCATCGGGGTTGTGCATGATGAGAGCATTCTTGTGTGACGAAAATGGAGCATGACCAAACTAAATGATTTTGTAGGGATGAACTTTCTTTGGCCATGTTATTTTGAGAAGACATAATTGCTTAGTTAGTATGCTTGAAGTATTATTATTTTTATGTCAATATTAAACTTTTATCTTGAATCTTTCGGATCTGAACATGCATGCCACAATAAAGAAAATTACATTGAAAAATATGCTAGGTAGCATTCCACATCAAAAATTCTATTTTTAAAATTTACCTACTCGAGGACGAGCAGGAATTAAGCTTGGGGATGCTTGATACGTCTCCAACGTATCTATAATTTTTGATTGTTCCATGCTATTATATTATCTGTTTTGGATGTTTAATGGGCTTTATTATACACTTTTATATTATTTTTGGGACTAACCTACTAACCCAAGGCCCAGTGCAAATTGCTCTTTTTTTGCCTATTTCAGTGTTTCACAGAAAAGGAATATCAAACGGAATCCAAACCGAATGAAACCTTCGGGAGAGTGGTTTTTGGAACAAACGTGATCCAGAGGACTTGGAGTGGACGTCAAGAAAGAAGCGAGGAGGCCACGAGGCAGGGAGGCGCGCCTGCCCCCCTGGGCACGCCCCCACCCTCGTGGGCCCCTCGTAGCTCCACCGACCTACTTCTTCCTCGTATATATACCCATATACCCCGAAAACATCCAGGAGCACCACGAAACCCTATTTCCACCGCCGCAACCTTCTGTACCCGTGAGATCCCATCTTGGGGCCTTTTCCGGCGCTCCGCCGGAGGGGGAATCAATCACGGAGGGCTTCTACATCGACACCATAGCCTCTCCGATGATGTGTGAGTAGTTTACCTCAGACCTTCGGGTCCATAGTTATTAGCTAGATGGCTTCTTCTCTCTCTTTGGATCTCAATACAAAGTTCTCCTCGATCTTCTTGGAGATCCATTCGATGTAACTCTTTTTGTGGTGTGTTTGTCGAGTTCCGATGAATTGTGGGTTTATGATCAAGATTATCTATGAACAATATTTGAATCTCCTCTGAATTTTTTTATGTATGATTTGTTATCTTTGCAAGTCTCTTCGAATTATCAGTTTCGTTTGGCCTACTAGATTGATCTTTCTTGCAATGGGAGAAGTGCTTAGCTTTGGGTTCAATCATGCGGTGCTCGATCCCAGTGAAAGAAGGGGAAATGACACGTATTGTATTGTTGCCATTGAGGATAAAAAGATGGGGTTTATATCATATTGCTTGAGTTTATCCCTCTACATCATGTCATCTTGCCTAATGCGTTACTCTGTTCTTATGAACTTAATACTCTAGATGCATGCTGGATAGCGGTCAATGTGTGGAGTAATAGTAGTAGATGCAGAATCGTTTCGGTCTACTTGTCGCGGACGTCATGCTTATATACATGATCATGCCTAGATATTCTCATAACTATGCACTATTCTATCAATTGCTCGACAGTAATTTGTTCACCCACCGTAATACTTATGCTATCTTGAGAGAAGCCACTAGTGAAACCTATGGCCCCTGGGTCTATTTTCCATCATATTAATCTCCTGTCAACTAGATATTTCTGTTACCGTTTATTTTGCAATCTTTACTTTCAATCTTTATCATAAAAATACCAAAAATATTATCTTATCATCTCTATCAGATCTCACTTTTGCAAGTGGCCGTGAAGGGATTGACAACCCCTTTATCACGTTGGTTGCGAGGTTCTTATTTGTTTGTGTAGGTACGAGGGACTTGCGTGTGGTCTCCTACTGGATTGATACCTTGGTTCTCAAAAACTGAGGGAAATACTTACGCTACTTTGCTGCATCACCCTTTCCTCTTCAAGGGAAAACCAACGCATGCTCAAGAGGTAGCAGTCGCCTCGCCTCCTCGTGCTCGAAGGCGAACCACCTCGCCCAGTTAGGCGAGTCGGTGGCGTAGGTGGCGTCGCGACGTTGCTTCGGCATCAGCATTGCCCACCGGCGCCGCACCTCCTCCGTGTGCGCCCTAGTCGACCGCAGCGCCGCTGGCACTGGGATCCTCTCTGGATCCAGATGCCAGTCGTGCGGCAGGGTGACGTCGGGGTATGGCAGAGGGACGCGGTGCTGCCAGTGCCACTCCGCCTGGTGCACTGGCACGCTCACGCGCACCCTATGCCGGTGAGCCGGCGCCGGCGGAGGCGGTACGAACTCAGAGGGGAAAGGGACGGCGGGGGCCTTGCCCTTGGACTTGCTGCTGCCGGCGCCGGAGAAGAGCCCCATTTGGCTAGGGGTTTTGCTAGGGTTTGCCGGCGACGTGGGAGCGAGCTTGCCTAGATGGGGACGACGAGTTTGGATGAGGACGGCCCCGCCGCACGGTTGGCTTAAAAAAGGGCGACCGCCGTCGCTGACGCGTGGGCCCGTGGTCATAAATTAAGCTAACCGCGAGTGGGCGGCCGCCAGGTGGGGACGCGGCGGATAGTGAGAAGGCGCGCGTGGCGTCCGTTCGACGTCCGCGCCGACGCATTTGGGGCTCAAATTTGGGCCGCAAATGCGTCGGCGCGGACGCGATTTGGGTTTGGGTCGGCGCGTTGGGCCACCACTTTTGCCCGCGCCGACCCAAACGGACTATGATATTAGGTGCTACAATGATCACACATGTTGTGTGGGAAATCAAATGCATGCTCCAAATGAGATCATGTAAACCTTGGCAAACCTGGACGGTACAAATTCAAGAAAATGCAAAACAAGTAAAACCTTGGCAAACTATCTATGTTTGTGTAGGAGATCATGTGTGCAAAATTTGAAGTGGTTTAAGGAGGTCAAATAAATTTGAATTTGAGAAAATGTGCTCCAAATGAGCTCCCAGGCTAGGGTAAACAACCCATTTGTAATCAACTTTTTTTGAACCTACTCTAAATGAACCAAATGTTTTTTTATTAACACTTATTCACTTTCCATAGTGTAGATTCGAAGTCTCACTATTTTTTGAATTAATCTTCATATTTTTACATTTTCTTTTGAAAACATATGCTTTAATATAAAAACTATTAAAAACACATTTTGAAATATGAAAATGGAAAATTAACTTCAGATCCTACTTATTCACTTTAAAATAAAGCTTTAGTGATTTTTTGAGTTTTTTTTTCAATTTTTCAAAAATAGAAGGTAACACCACCTCCTCTCCTCGAACTCTATGAAATCATGTACATGATAGCTCATATGTGTAAAGGTTTTCTCATGAAAATGACCATAGAGCAAGTTTATGATTTTTGGTTGGTAACATGCCACATAAGACAACATTGTGCGCATGTTTTATATATTTTTTATTTTTTTTAAAATTAATGGTGCTCATTTGACCTCGATCGTGCCAGCTAGGGTTTTTTTTCGTGAAAATGACCATTGACCAAGTTTAGTATTTTTCCTCGTTAGTTTGTCTTATAAAACGACGAACGGCGAAGGTTTCATATTTTTTCAATTTTTTTTAAATTAGTTATGCTCAGTCAAAGCCTTCGTAACCCCGTTGACCAGCTCAAAACCCCTCAAAACCCCGCGGGGTTTCACCTAACCCTAGCTCCCAACGTCAGCCGTCCGATCATACCCTCGAACCAAGAGACAGCCCTCAGATCTGGCCTTCTAGAAGGAAATAGGTGGGCTGGCTGTGTGCAGGCTCCGCGCTGTTGGATCACAAGGACGGCTCTGCATCGTTCGATCGTGGGGCGATCCGTGAGAGGCGATCCTATTGGTTGTGCTCGGCTGCTCGCCCACCACTGACTCCGTGAAAAAAACATTGTTATTGGGCTCAAAAGGAAACCAAGCTCTGGGCCATTGAATTGCGTCGTTTTTTTGCATCGTTTGCTCTGTTTTTTGTGAATGTGCTGGCTCTGTATTTTTGCATCGTTTTTTGCATCGTTTGCTCTGTTTTTTGCATCATTCTTTTTGTTCTATACAAATGTAAAATGACCAAATTTATAAGGGCTAAATTTATTTTGTAAAATGGCCACAAACTATCAAAAAATGGGTCATTTTGCATTTGTATAATGGCGACAAGCCCTCTATCTCTTTTTATCATGCAAAATGACCAAATTTTTAAGGGACAAATTTATTTTTATCATTCAAAATGGCCACAAGCTCTTCAAAAATTGTCTCTTTTTGTTCATATAATATAGGGTTTGACCACAGATTCCCACGCGTGCAATTAGCTTCTTTTTCTTCTTCTTCTTTTCAAACCACCGTTTCCCACGCGTGTACACTCCCGATGCTGCGGTGGGTTTGAAAACGGGCTACTAACTTCACATTTGACCCCATTATTGCCATGGCCAAATAACACGTAGCACTATGGCTATTTAAGCCACCCTCTGCCTTTGCCATCCCTCATCCATCTGCCCTTCTTGCTCTTCGACCCCTTCTCCGTCTTCTGCACATCCCTCAGCCATGCAGTACACCGGACCAACCTACCGCTTCCCACCCACCGTGCCGGAGAGGCTCTACCCTACCGGCGTGTACGTTGATCGCACACTACGTGTGTGGGCGATATCAAGGCTGAGGACCGCAAGGAACTTCACCGAGTTCTTCCTCGCGTCCGGCTACCACCACCTCCCGAGGGGATCTCCAACGATGTTCCGCGTCGAGGAGGTCATCCAAAACCGGGTGGTGGTTGCTCTCCTTGCCCACTTCACCAACACATTCGACGCCTTCTACCTCCTCAGCTGGGTGTTTTGGTGTGGCTCCGAGTTCACCGCTTTCACCACCCACAACAGGTTCACGGAGTACAACAACATCTTCCTCACTGCGATGCGCATGCACACTCTTCCGTACCCCATCGACAACGCCCCAGAGGAGTAGTGAAAAGGGCGCCCGGAGGAGGAGCGAGGTGGAGAAGGCGGCGGCTAGGGTTCTAAACCCTCTATCTTTTTTTAGTCTATGTTATGTTAAGTTGTAATTGAACTATGTTGGAGTTGTTATGGGCTTGTTGGCCCTTTTCTTAAATTCTATTATTAAGTTTTCTATCTATTCTATTACTAAGTTCTTCCTAGTTTGAGCTATGTGATCGTGCTATGGGCTTGTTGGCCCTATCTACATATTGGGACTGCATATTTGTTGATTATTTTCTTAGAGAGCTCGGCTTGTTAGTAGGGTTCCCTTGTTAGTAACCACCTAGCTAGTGCATGCAAGCAAGCTTTGTTAGTAGGGATGAATGAGTACAACTAAGCAAGGGAGTGGCTCTTTTTTTACACAAGCCACAAATATGTAGCCACCTAGCTAGAAGAGAGGAACCAATGGCAGTGACCGTCGCTGCATCCGTGGCGGCTGGCGTGCAAGAAAGCTGCTCGATCAGTGCATCGTGGCGGACGCATCGGCGCATGCAGGCTCGGTCGACGCATGCAGACTCGGTCGGCGCATTATGGGATCGTGGCATCGGCGCATGCAGGCTCGATCGACGCATGTAGGCAGGGTTTGCTGGGTGCATGCATAGCAGGCTTCTGTCCTGGCGGCGCGCGCAGACGTTTAATGCAAGGGACGGCCCAACGAAACCACAGCCCAATGGTCGAACATCGACAGCACCCAACGCGGCACAGTCCAGCGTGGCCCCACTAGTCAAAGTTAACGGTCAAGCCTTTGACCTGACGGCAACGTCCGTTGTGCCCAGTTATGAGGGTTTCTGGCAAGGGATTGGGGAAAATTGAGCAAAAGTTAAGAGCGCGGGGATGAATGAGTAGAGCTAAGGAACCAGGGGCATAGATGTAAAAATCCCTAATTACTAACCAATGGGATTTTTATTACATAAGAGCAACAATAGGTGACCATCAGATTCTAATTGAATCAACGGTGTTGGACTAGTCGACGTTGGCCATTCATCAGACTATAGATAAGAAGTATTTCCCAAAATGATTTGGCTATAGGTGAATCCACTATTTTTCTCCACCTGCACTGCATTAAAAAGGCATAAACTCAATGCAAAGGAAAAAAAATCATTTGATCAGTACAATGGGACCGAGTAGCACAAAAGAAGCAAACATGATAGAATCAAAGATGATGCAAATTCTTAAGGCAAGATCATTTGCTACAACTGAAAAATTCCTGAATTAAAATGGTGATAGTGATATGATACAACCAGCAACGTTTGCAATAAGAAAAGGTTGACACCACCATAGGTAAACGTGCCTTCGGAAATACATGAAGGTTGGCCTCATCAGTCAAGTAGGGGGTCTTGGACAAGTTGCATGTTCATTACTAGACTTGCAACTACAAGTGTTGCAACCCCAACTACAATTGCATGGCTTCCAACGCGACTACAATAGGGGTCGGTGGTCTTTTGGCAGTTGCATGTCACTTACATGTCCACCACAAGAGTTGTAACTATAAGTGTCGTAACCTAATTGCAACTGCACAACCCCAAACACAAATGCAATTTGGCTAGTAGGAGCTTGTTGGCTAGTTCCATGTCCACCACAAGAGTTGCAACTATAAGTGTTATAACCTGATTGCAACTGCACAACCCCAAACAGGACTACATCTTGGCTAGTAATGGGGCTTGTTGGCTAGTTGCATGTCCACCACTAGACTTGCAACTGTAAGTGCTTGTAACCCAACTACAACTTGTTGGCCCCTAATGCGATTTGCAACTGGGTTGGAAGGGGACAAGGGTTCCCAACCAGTTGCATGTCCACCCACTTAGACTTGCAACTATAAATGTTGTAACCCGAGTGCAATTGCATGACCTCAACGCAACTGCAACTAGGCCATGAGGGAGGGGGAGTTGTTGGGCCAATTGCATGTCCACCACTACACTTGCAAGTTGCAACCGCAATTTTTGTAATGCGGCTGCAATTGCATAGTGCCAATTAATGTGATTGCAACTAGGCCGAAATGGTGTGGGGTGGTCGACCAGTTGCATGTCCACCTACTTAGAGTTGCAATTGCATGCACCTCAACATAGCTGCAACCGGGTTGGTAGGAGGAGGGGCAATCACACGAGTTGCATGTCCATCACTAGACTTGTGGCCACAAGTGTCGCAATCTAACTGCAACTGCATGCCCCCTCGATGTGACTGCAACTGGAGTCGATAGGGTTTTGTTGTCGGTCTGTTGCATGCCCACTACTAGAGTTGCATGCCCCCTTCTTTTCGTCTTTTTTTCTATTTTCTTTTTGCTAGAATGGTTTTGTTGTTTTTTCTTTTATTTAATTTTAATTTTTCCTTTTCTTGGAATGGTTTTTTTGCTAAAGTTTTTTCAAATACATGAATTTAATTTTCAAATTTGTGAACCTTTTTCAAATTTGATGAACTTTTTTCAAATATGATGATTTTTTTCACATTCGATGAACTTCTCTCAAAATTGATAAACTTTTTCTCAAAATAGATGAACTTTTTTCAGACTTAATGAACATTTTAAATTTTGTGAACTTTCTTTTCAATTTTGATGAATCTTCTAGAATTTTGATGAACCTTTTTCAAAATTGATGAACTTGCTTTTCAAAATCGATGAATTTTTTTAAATCGATGAACTTTTTAAAACCAATGATTTTTTTTAAGATTGTGAACTTTTTTTTGAAAATCCTCGTGAACATTGTTTCTGAATTTATGAACTTTTTTTCTACAATATTTTTAATAGTCAGTGGTTGACCGGTGACCGGTCAACCAGCCAACCAGGTGGAGCAAGCAAGTGAATTCCCTGCGTTCGATCGAAGATCGATCAAGTTAATTGGGCCGACCCAGTACTACCACCCCTTCAAGCACCAGAATGCTAAACTGGCGCTGAGGGCGTCGATTAGGAGCTCCCATCGTGCATGTATGTGTACACGCAACACCACCAACCCAACAGACAACAACCCAATTTTTTCTTTCTCTCGCGTATCACGATCAGGAAGAAGAAGAAGGCATGGATTTTTTTGTCATCTAGTACTTGCTACTTCTTGAGCTTGCATTGTTTTCCCTTTAAGAGGAAAGGGTGATGCAGCAAAGTAGAGATAAGTATTTCCCTCATTTTGAGAACCAAGGTATCAATCCAGTAGGAGGAACACACAAGTCACCATTGGTTGCACCTACACAAACAAACAAATACTTGCACCCAACGTGATAAAGGGGTTGTCAATCCCTTCACGGTTACTTAGAAGGATGATATCTCATAGAGATAGGTATAAAAGATAAATAAAAGTGCAAAATAAAGTAAAGGTAAATAAATTGTAGCAAGGTATTTTTGGGTTTTTGGTTTTGTAGATCTGAAAATAATATGATAAAAGATAGACCTGGAGGCCATAGTTTTCACTAGAGGCTTCTTTCTTGAAAGAATGCATACGATGGGTAAACAAATTACTGTTGAGCAATTGATAGAAAAGCGCAAAGTTATGACGACATCTAAGGCAACGATCATGAATATAGGCATCACGTCCGTGACAAGTAGACCGACTCCTGCCTGCAGCTACTACTATTACTCCACACATCGACCGCTATCCAGCATGCATCTAGTGTATTAAGTTAACAAGAACGGAGTAATGCCTTAAGCAAGATGACATGATATAGAGGGATAGATCCAATCAATATGAATAAACCCCATCTTTTTATTCTTAGTGGAAACAATACAAATACGTGTCATGTCCCCTCCTGCCACTGGGTATGAGCATCGCAAGATTGAACCCACTACAAAGCACCTCTCTCATTGCAAGAGAAATCAATCTAGTTGGCCAAACCAAATCAATAGATAGGAGAGAAATACAAAGCTACCTTAATCATGCATAAAAGAGTTAAGAGAAGACTCAAATATTATTCATAGATAATCTGATCATAAATCCACAATTCATCGGATCTCAACAAACGCACTACAGAAGAAGATTACATCGAATAGATCTCCAAGAACATCGAGGAGAACATTGTATTGAAGATCAAAGAGAGCGAAGACGCCATCTAGCTACTAGCTATGGACCCATAGGTCTGTGGTAACTACTCACACATCATCGAAAGGGCAGCAAGGTTGATGTAGAGGCCCTCCGTGATCGAAACCCCCTCCGACGGAGTACCAAAAAAGGTCTCCAGATGGTATCTCACGAGGAAAGAAACCTGCGGCGGCGGAAAAGTATTTTTGGTGTGCCCTCTGGTATACAGGGAATATTTGGGTATTTATAGAGCAAAGATTAGGGTTATAGGAGCATCAGGGGGCCCACAAGCCTGGGGGCGCGCCCTCCAAGCTTGTCGCCAACTGGTGGCCTCTCTGACCTCCCCCCAAAGGTTCTTGGGTGTCCTCTGGTCCAAGAGAAGTCCTCAAAAATTTCCGTTCCGTTTGGACTCCGTTTGGTATTGATTTTCTGTAAAGTCAAAAACAAGGAAAAAGTAGCAACTAGAACTTGGCATTACTTTAGTAGGTTAGTCCCAAAAAATGATATAAAATAGCATAATAATGCATATAAAACATTCAAGAAGGATAATATAATAGCATGGAACAATCAAAATTTATAGATACGTTGGAGTCGTATGAAGCATCCCCAAGCTTAATTCCTGCTCGTCCTCGAGTAGGTAAATGATAAAAATAGAATTTTTGATGTGGAATGCTACGTAACATGTTTATCATGTAATCTTTCTTAATGTGGCATGAATATTCAGATCCATAAGATTCAAGCAAAAGTTTCATATTGACGTAAAAAAATAATACTTCAAGCATACTAAAAATCAATCATGTCTTTTCAAAATATCATGGCTAAAGAAAGTTATCCCTACAAAATCATATAATCTTGTCATGCTCCATCTTCTTAACACAAAGTATTTATCATGCACAACCCCGATGACAAGCCAAGCAATTGGTTCATACTTTTTAATGCGCTTCAGCTTTTTCAACTCTCACGCAATACATGCTGGAATAGAATATGATGGTGGAGGTTGTGTGGAGAATACAAAAAAGGATAAAGGCTCACATCGATGAGGCTAATCAATGGGCTATGGAGATGCCCATCAATTGATGTCAATGCAAGGAGTAGGGATTGCCATGCAATGGATGCACTAGAGTTATAAGTGTATGAAAGCTCAAAAGAAAACTAAGTGGGTGTGCATCCAACTTGCTTACTCATGAAGAGATAGGGCATTTCAGGAAGCCCATCATTGGAATATACAAGCCAAGTTTTATAATGAAAATTTTCCACTAGTATATATGGAAGTGAAAAAATAGAAGACTCTCTATCATGAAGAACACGGTGCTACTTTGAAGCACAAGTGTGGAAAAGGATAGTAACATTGTCCCTTCTCTCCTTTTCTCTTTTTTCCCTTTTTTTCTTTTTTCCTTTTTTTCTTTTTGGGCTCTTTGGGCTCTTTTTTTATTTGGGATCTTTGGCCTCTTTTTTATTTGAAGTCCGGAGTCTCATCCCGACTTGTGGGGGAATCATAGTCTCCATCATCCTTTCCTCACATGGGACAATGCTATAATAATGATGATCATCACACTTTTATTTACTTACAACTCAATAATTACAACTCGATACTAGAACAAAAATATGACCCTATATGAATGCCTCCGGTGGTGTACTGGGATGTGCAATGATCTAGCCTGACATGTATAAAAAATATGAACGGTGGCAAAGCCACAAATACTATGTCAACTATATGATCATGCAAAAGCAATATGATAATGATGGTATGTGTCATAATAAA
This sequence comes from Triticum aestivum, assembly GCF_018294505.1. Lineage (NCBI taxonomy): Eukaryota > Viridiplantae > Streptophyta > Magnoliopsida > Poales > Poaceae > Triticum > Triticum aestivum. The sequence continues at coordinate 409,063,994 of NC_057808.1, forward strand.
ACGGAACGTGGAAGTTGCATGGCAATATATCTCAGAATGGCTATGGAAATGCCATAATAGGTAGGTATGGTGGCTGTTTTGAGGGAGATATAAGGTGGCTTATGTGTGAAAGAGCGCATCATATCACGAGGTTTGGATGCACCGGCGAAGTTTGCACCCTGACTCAAGGTGAGTAAGGGCAATGCACAGTACCGAAGAGGCTAGCAAAATGCGGAAGGGTGAGAGTGCGTATAATCCATGGATTCAACATTAGTCATAAAGAACTCACATACTTATTGCAAAAGTTTATTAGCCCTCGAAGCAAAGTACTACTACGCATGCTCCTAGGGGGATAGATTGGTAGGAAAAGACCATCACTCGTCCCTCACTGCCATTCATAAGGAAGACAATAAAAAATAAATCATGCTCCAATTTCATGGCATAACGAGAGACCATACGTGCATGCTTCCGGAATCACAACCTTAACACAAATATTCTTACTAAACCAGAATTACTCACTAGCATGTCTCTAATATCACCATCTTTATATCTCAAAACAAATGCAAGGAATCAAACTTATCATATATTCAATGATCTTCATGAAAGTTTTTATTATATCCGTCTTGAATACTCATCATATTAGGACCAAATTTATAACCTAAGAAAATTGCCATACTATTTATAAGACTCTCAAAATAATATAAGTGAAGCATGAGAGTTCATCAATTTCTTCAAAATATAACCACCACCGTTCTCTAAAAGATATAAGTGAAGCATGAGAGTTCATCAATTTCTTCAAAATATAACCACCACCGTTCTCTAAAAGATATAAGTGAAGCACTAGGGCAACTACCTAGCTCAAAAAGTATAAGTGAAGCACACAGAGTATTCTAATAAATTCATGATTGATGTGTGTCCCTCTCAAAAGGTGTATACAGCAAGGATGATTGTGGCAAACTAAAAGGCAAATAAATCAAAGACTCATATAATACAAGACGCTCCAAGCAAAACACATATCATGTAGTGAATAAAAATATAGCCTCAAGTAATTTACCGATGGATCGTAGACAAAAGAGGGGATGCCATCCGAGGCATCCCCAAGCTTAGATGCCTGGTTGTCCTTGAATATTACCTTGGAGTGCCTTGGGAATCACCAAGCTTAGGCTCTTGCCACTCCTATTCCATAGTCCATCGAAACTTCACCCAAAACTTGAAAACTTCACAACAGAAAACTCGTGAGATCCGTTAGTGTACTAAAGCAAATCACCACTTTTAGGTACTGTTGTAAACTCATTACAATTTTATATTTGCATTATATCTACTGTATTCTAACTTCACCATAGTACATACCCCCGATACTACCCATAGATTCATCAAAATAAGCGAGCAACACAATGAAAACAGAATCTGTGAAAAACAGAATAGTCTGTAGTAATCTGGACATTAGAAAAACTTCTGTAACTCCCAAAATTCTGAAAAATAGGAAAACATAGGAAATTTGTATTTCAATCTTGTGCAAAAATTCAGATCAAAATCACGTTTCTGTGAATTTACAAAATTCCAGAACTGAGTGCAAAAGTTTCTATTTTTCAGCAGAATCAAATCAACTGATACGTCTCCGTCGTATATATAATTTTTGATTGTTTCATGCCAATATTATTCAACTTTTACATACTTTTGGCAACTTTTTATATGATTTATTTGGACTAACTTACTTATCCAGTGCCCAGTGCCAGTTCCTGTTTGTTGCATGTTTTTGATTCGCAGAAATTCCATATAAAACAAAGTCCAAACGCGATAAAAATTTACGGAGAATTATTTTGGAATATATGTGATTTTTAAGAGGTGGAATCAACGCAAACGGGGGCCCACAGTGCCCACAACCCACCAGGGCCCAGGCGCACCCTGGTGTCTTGTGCCCTCCTCGAACGTCGGTTGGAGCCCTTCTTCTGGCGCAAGAAAGATAATTTATGAAAAAAATTCATGTAAAAATTTCAGCGCGATCAGAGTTACGGATCTCTGGAAATTTAAGAAACCGTGAAGGGCCAGATCTGGGGAGCGCGAAACAGAAGAGGACAGAGAGGGAGATCTAATCTTGGAGGGGCTCTCGCCCCTCCCATGCCATGGAAGCCAAGGACCAGAGGAGGAACTTTCCTCCCATCTAGGTTGAGGGGCAAGGAAGAAGAAGAAGGAGGGGGGCTCTCTCGCCCTCGCTTCCGGTGGTGCCGGAGTGCCGCCGGGGGCAACAATCGGGACGGCGATCTACATCAACAATCTTGCTACCGTCAACACCAACTCTCTCCCCCTCTATGCAGCGGTGTAACACCCCTTCTCCCCGTTGTAATCTCTACTTGAACATGGTGCTCAACTCCATATATTATTTCCCAATGATCTATGCTTATCCAATGATGTTTGAGTAGATCCGTTTTGTCATGTGGGTTAATCGTGATCTTGGTTGGTATGATTGTATATTTATTTATGGTGCTGTCCTACGGTGCCCTCCGTCTCGCGCAAACGTGAGGGGCCCCTGCTGTAGGGTGTTGCAATATGTTCATGGTTCGATTACGGTGGGTTGCGAGAGTGACAGAAACTTAAACCCGAGTAGGTGGGCTATTATGTATGGGAGTAAAGAGGACTTGATACTTAATGCTATGGTTGGGTTTCACGACTGAAAGGACACGCGGTGCCCCCATGTGTGGTTTTGGTAATTGATGACAATCTCTATGGACTAACGGTTGCCTTTAGTTATATTTGAAGTATTTGTCCATAGGCTTTTCTTGGAGTCCATTTGTTGGTTTCAAGGAGTTTATGAGTTGACCAAGGTGCTATTAAGGAATTATCCAAAGATTGGTCATGTGAGTGTTGAGCTTATTGCAAGCATGTCTTGAATAAGAAGATTGTGTGGTCATTCATGTTTATCTTCAAGACATCATCCAAATGAAGGAGAGTTGGAAAGATTCAAGGTTGATGAAGACTAAGTCAAGAGTGAATCAAGTTGATCAACTCACAAAGCGTAGAAGATGTATCGAGAGGGATCAAGTGATCCCATGGTATGGTAAGCATTGTCCATTACGCTTTGCGTACTAACCCATGGTCTATGTGAGAGTTCTATGTAGGGTTAGGTTTGTGTTGTACTGTCAAGGGGGGCTCTCGATGGTGGTAGTTGGGAGACCAGGTTATAGGATCGATTGCCGTACTGTCAAGGGGGGCTCTCGATGTGTAGCTTGATCGTATCATTCGTAGAGAGCTCAAACCATTGCATCCTTGCATCATCTTTCTTGGTTCTTGTTTGGTTTTCTCCTTGTGAGATTTGGAGCTTTTGGTCATCTTCTTGACAAGCTTGAGTTCATCAAAAACGGAGTTCACATGCTTCTTCAATTGCGTTTTTGGTGTTGGAGGTTTTACCGGTCTTATTCGAGGAAGGGTTCTCACCTATAAAAGGGGTTCTTCTTCCCCAATGAACCTTATCCTTTGAGCACGTGTTCTTCCCCCATTGTTGACCTTCTTCGAGCTTGCTAACTCTCAACCCCTCCATGGATTCTTGCTAGTTTTTGAGGGAAAAGAGACAGGAGATCTAGATCCACATTTCCACCAATCACTTTCTCCTCTATGTGAGGGGAACCCCGTGGATCTAGATCTTGGAGTTCTTGGTTTCTCCTTCTTGTTCTTCCTCTCATTTTCCTCCCTAGCATTAGTTGCTTCGGTGGGATTTGAGAGAAGGACTTGGACACTCCATGTGCCCTTGCCATTGCATTTGGTGCATCTGTTTGAGTTCTCCACGGTGATACGTGGAAGTTACAAGTTGAGAAGCTTATTACTCTTGGGTGCTATGCCCTTGAGCTTGTTCCTCTTGGGTGCTTGGGCGCCCTAGACGGTTGGTGGTGTTCAGAGTTCAATCATTATGGTGGAATGCTCCGGGCAAGCGTCGGGGTCTCCAATTAGGTTGTGGAGATCGCCCCGAGTAATTTGACAGGTACCGGTGACCGCCCCCAAGGGTTGCCAAAGTGTACGGGTTCGGTGACCGCCCCCAAGGGTTGCCATTTGTACAGGTTCAGCGACCGCCCTCAAGGGTCCCTTAGTGGAATCACGACATCTTGCATTGTGCGAGGGCGTGAGGAGATTACGGTGGACCTAGTGGCTTCTTGGGGAGCATTGTGCCTCCACACCGCTCCAAACGGAGATTAGCATCCACAAGGGTGTGAACTTCGGGATACATCGTCGTCTCCGCATGCCTCGGTTATCTCTTACCCGAGCCCTTTACTTATGCACTTTACTTTCTGATAGCCATATTGTTTCTTGTCATATATCTTGCTATCACTTAGTTGTCTATCTTGCTTAGCATAAGTTGTTGGTGCACATAGGTGAGCCGAGTTGTTGTAGGTTTTGTGCTTGCCAATTTAACCGCTAGGTTTGTTCCGCATTTGTTCAAGCCTAAACCATAATTATTTTAAAGCGCCTATGCACCCCCCCTCTAGGCGACATCCACGGTCTTTCAATTGGTATCAGAGCCTCGTCTCTCTTTGTTAGGCTTAATCGCCTAGAGAGTAAACATGTCGACTAGGGGATTAGGATTCTCTAACACTCTTAGTTTTGATGGCACAAATTTTGATGTTTGGGTAATTCGCATGCTTAATCTCTTTAGGGTCATGGACCCAAATTTAGAGCGAATTGTAGATATGGGTTTTTCTCCTCCAAAGGATCCCCAAAGATTATCTTTAGAGGATGAGAAGAACTCTTATCTCAATGATCAAGCTTCTAATGTGCTTTTCGATGCTTTGAGCAATGTAGTTATATTTCAACTCATGCCGTTCCGGGATACTCATGAGTTGTGGACAAAGCTTCAAGATAAATATGTGTGCCCAAGATTTGTGGGGATGATTGTTCTCCCTCCACCTCCGGCCGTGTTGCCTTCTCAACTTCTTCTACTTCACCTACATGTGGATTGCCACAAGGTAATGCTATGGTGAGTAGTGTTGGTCATTGAAATGATGATAGTGTGCTTGTTCTTGGTGATCCTTCATCATTATCTTATTGCAATGGTCTTTCTTTGGACTTTAACACTTCGAGCACCTTACATGTTTCACATGCTTGTGTTGATAGCCCTTGCATATCATGTAGAAATTGCTTGCTCAAATCTCATGATGATATGCTTGCTATGTCTTGTTGCCATGATAAAAATGTATCTATTTCCTCGAGTTGTTGTGCTAACAATGTAGAGGAAACTCAACACTCCATGGAACAAGATGTGATCTTAAATGGTGCTTCAAGGTATCCTACATCATCATCTATTGCTTTATGCCTTATGGCTAAGGCTTCAAAGGTATCTCCTACTTTGAAACCCAATATGTCTCTTGATGATGATGTTAATGCTAATGATGATGAGAATAATGATGCATAGAATGATAATGTTGCCTCCTTAAACATTAAGGGGGAAATGGTTTTTGAAGCTCTTCATAAAAATAAAATTGCTCGTTCCAACTTCATGGAAATCATGTCCATTGCCATTGAGGGCAAGAAGTATGTTGAGGAGTTGGAATCTCATCTTGAGGAGCATGAGGTCACCATTGAGAAAATGGGAGGTCATGAGCATGATTACGCTAATGAGATTGCGGACCTCTCTCAAGCTCTTAAACTAGAACAAACCACCAAGGAATCTCTTGAGGAGACTTTTGCTCTAGAACTATCTAGAGTGAAGGAATCTCATGATAGAGCTCTTGAGGTGGCCAATGATTTTGAAACTAAAAATGCTAAGCTTGAAGTTGCTCATGCTAGACTCCTTGAGGATTTTGAGCACCTCGAAAATGGCTCAAGGGTCATCAAGGGTGAGCTCATCAAACTCACCGATTCTCATGCTCAACTTGAAGCTTCTTATTTAAAAGAGCTTGCCAAGTTGCCCTCTCCTATTGTTGTTAATGATGATGCTTGTGCTACTAACTCTATTACTTGTGAAGCATCCATTTTGAAGGACAATGTTGAGCTACGGGCTCAACTTGAGTTGCTATCTAGCAATTATGAGAAATTGGAAGAAAGCCATGAAAAGCTCCCAAGCTCTCATGATGATATTCTAGTATCCCATAATGTGCTAAAGATAGCTCATGAGGCCATGATTGCTAAGGTAACATCTAGTGAGCCTCATGAGGATACTAGCACTACTTTTAGTCAACATGCTATTTGTACTCACATATTGCCTTGTGCTAGTCCTCCTAATTCATCCATGCATAACATTGGCACTTCTTGTGATGAATTGCTTTTCTTGCCTTGTTGCTCTAACGATGAAGCGTATACTTCCTCTAGTGCTTGTGTTGAGACTAACCATGTAGAGGAAATCAAAGAGCTCAAGTCCCAAGTCACTTCCTTGAACAAAGACTTGGAAAAGTGTCATGAAGGGAAGGCCACACTCAACAATATCTTGAGTGTGCAAAAATCCCCCAATGACAAAGGTGGACTTGGAATCAACTCCAATAAGAAGAATAAGTCCAAGAGCAACAAGAATAAGGGCCAAAAACAAGTCAAGAATTCGGCCAAGATCATTTGCTTCAAGTGCAAAATTGAAGGGCATCATGTGAGATCTTGCCCTTTGAAGAAGAAGGCCATTAGTGACAAGCAACAAGGGAAGCGGCCACAAGCTCATTCTCATGCTCAACCTCAAGTTTAAGAAAGGCCTCTTCCCAAGAAAACTCAAGCTAATGCTTCTCAAGTTGAGAAATCAAGTGAGAAAGTGAAGAGTAGACGTTGCTAACTATGTCGTGAGAAAGGTCACCTCGCTTCTTCATGCACTAGTGGTAACTTATCCAACCCTTTTATTATCGATGATATCTATTCTCTTGTGAAGGATAAGGTTGGCAATGTGTTTGCCAAGTTTGTTGGTACTCAAAGTGGTTTCAAGGAAAGAACCATTTGGGTTGCCAAGCCTATTGTGACAAACCTCTTAGAACCCAACTTGGTTGGGGACCAACAAGCTCAAACTTGATCAATAGGTGTTGTCAGAGGGCATTGGAGACTTGTCTACATTATGAAGAATTAAGGGGATATTCATTATTCATATTGTCTCGAGCCAAGTCATTTGGATTATCAAGTTTCTATCTTATATCCAATGTTCCTCCTTGCGGTAACTCGTGCTTAAATTGTTTACATTGAAAGTTACTTGCCGCTTTGCATGTTTGGTTTTGGTCCTTGCATGTGTTTGTATATGTTGTGCTTCCAACTTGATTATCTTGAGCAATCAAGTTTGTGTGTGTTGGTTTGCACATCATGTACGTGTGTGTCGTGCGTTGAGCCTTTATGCTTCTTGTTTGTATCCTAGTTGGCTCGTGTGAGAGATTAATGGAACACCCCATTTTGGGGGAGTGATGTGCTTTGTGCACCTCACAATCCTATAAATGTGTGTACATAAGGAATACCATCTATTATTGATATTACAAGATTATCTAGACGCTAGGTGGTATATCTCTCATGAGAAATTCAAATTCTAAAAAGTCCATTGGTTATCTCTTGTTGGATCCTCTTATTGCCTCTTGTTAAGTTTTTTTGGTATCACATTATGGGGGAGTAATATGCTATGCGCATATTACAAGCTTAGAAAATGTGTACATTTGAGATATTGTCACCTAGAATTGATATTGTAAATTATCTTGTTCCTAGGTGGCATGTTAGCTCTACAAGTTGCAATTTGCTTGTGTTTTGTGTGAAGATGATGTTGGATATCCTTGCTATCTACCAACGGGAATTATTTCCAAATACTTCTTGTCTTTTGACAATTTGTACTCACTTATGTGTGGTAGAAATTATTGATCGTCTTTACATTGGCCTTTGCTTTTATTTGCCTTATCTCTTGCCTAGGATTGTGTCAACTCCCATTGTATTCCATACCACTTGTGGATCTTCTTATTTCCTTGAGCTTGTTTAGTGTTTGTATAGATATAGTGAAAGTGGTGATCCCATCTTGTGCTTTTTGTATTCAAATGCAAATTCTCTATAATGCATAATGCTTGGGGAGCTATCATATTTCTCTTAGAACGCGCACCTTGTGATCCTTATCAAGTGTGTGTTGGTGGAATGCAACCCGTTTCTTTTTGGTACTTTGTGCCATCATGAAACTTTGTAGGCACTTGGTTTGTTTGGAACCATTCTCTCTTTTGGGAGTTTGACATCTTTCTTTTTGCGTGTATCAATGGATATCTCATTCCTTGATGTATCTTTCAGTTTATATCCTCCAAGTGTTGATTTATTCATTTGGTATCTTTTCTTCACTTGGTATTTCTTTGTCAATTGGTATCGGTTCTTGAAAGTCTTGAGCATGCATCTTAACTTCATGTAGTCTCTTTGGCATGCTTTCTTTCTTTCTTTGACCCAATATATAGGGGAAACTCCACCAAGTCTCAAATTGGATGAGATGTGCATGAAATTCATTTTCATATCTATATGCACATATTTATGTGGAGTTTGACCTATGTATTGTCGGTTCTCTAACTCTTTGGTCCCAATGAGTTTGGGTACCATTTTGTTTGTGTTGTTGTTCTAGGAACAATTGGAGATACATTGGATGCTCGGCTCACTCACAAGGAAGGTGGTGTCACCATGTGCTTATTGGAGTCAAGCTAGGATGTTCAATGAACTACTATCTAATACCTTCAATTGGTATCTTCTGCATCCTTCCAATGCTATCTTGGTAACAAGTATCTATTCATGCTTTCCTCTCTTGCATTCAACCTTGTGTAGGTTGCATCTTGGCATGACATTCATTTCATATCTTGTGATACTTGTTTCCTTTCTCAAAGCATCCCAACGATGATCTATTGTTGCTAGTTGTGATGTCTTTGATGGATGTGTGGTTGGACTTCATTTATATACAATAAGACCATATCTAGCCAAGTGCTATGCTTTCAAGCAAATATCTTATTGGTATATTTATGACTTCCTTGTGGATATCTTGTTCTTTCCTTTTTGTAACTATTTCGTGTGTACATCCTTCTTTGTGGATTGGTATCATCATGATCTTCATCTACCTAGAATCTTATACACTTGAGAGAAGTTGCATATCTAGTTGATATCCCTTTCTTTCACGTCCACTGTTTCTTTCTCATGTTATTTCTTTGGTGGCTCCGTGAAAGTGTGTTCCTTGAGTGCGGGTCATATCTCGTTGCATCTTGATGCACTCTTGTGTGGTGAAGATCTTTGCCCTCATGTTTTTCTTGACGAGGCTTTTTGCCATCTTAATTGGTATCCCTCGTCTTGATGAGGCTTTCGCTTTCTATCTTCACCAAGGGTTGTCACAAGCTTGGTTGTTATTTCTCTTTTTAGTAAGCTTGTCTATCCACTTGCTTGTTGTGTGTGTGTGGGAAGGACATGCCTTGCACCTTTTATCTCTTTTATCCAAGACTATGTTGATTCTTAATGCTCATCCTTATATTAGTCTTCTCAAGTGCTTTGCCATGACTCACACACATCTTTTTGGTTGAGCCTATTATTAAGTTACCTCTTTTACATGTTGCTCAACCATGTGTTTGTTGCAAGTGCTAGGATTTGTTTCCTATATGCTCACTTTCACTTGTTGTAAGTTTATATTGATTTTGGGGGAGCTATGATCCTATTTTGTGCACTTTGTATTCAAATACAAAAATTCTCTTGTGTGCACAAATCATGGGGACCTTCTATAGTTTCTTTAGAACACTCCTTTGCTCATATCGTAATATCCTTTATTCATGTGGCTCATAGGATCTTTGTTCTAGTTGGTTCAATTGATATCCTTTGATTGCTTGCCTCAATTGGTATCTTTTGATTGCTTGATTGCTTGTGTCCCTCTTTGCTATGTCTTTGTGGCATATCATTCTTTTGCATTCTTTTGGCCTCAATATAGTTTGTCTTCCTCCAAGTATTTACCTTTGGATATGTGTATGGCATTCCACTCTCTTGCTGAGAAATACACAACTTATGGAGGAATACTTTTTATATTGCCCCTCTAAGCTTTTCGCCCATTTTGGCAATCGACGCCAATGGGGGAGAAGTTTCAGAGAGTTTTGTGGATAAGTTTTCAGTGTTTCTTCTTGATTTGGTTTTGTTCCTAAGCATTTGCATCTCATACTCATGCATCATTGGTTGTTACATTGCATGGTGATGCATAATTCCTTATATAAACTCTCTTGAAAGTGATTGTCATCAATTACCAAAATGGGGGAGATTGAAAGGACATGCGGTGCCCCCATGTGTGGTTTTGGTAATTGATGAAAATCTCTATGGACTAATGGTTGCCTTGATTTATATTTGAAGGATTTGTCCATAGGCTTTTCTTGGAGTCCATTTGTTGGTTTCAAGGAGTTTATGAGTTGACCAAGGTGCTATTAAGGAATTATCTAAAGATTGGTCATGTGAGTGTTGAGCTTACTGCAAGCATGTCTTGAAGAAGAAGATTGTGTGATCATTCAAGTTTATCTTCAAGACATCATCCAAATGAAGGAGAGTTGGAAATATTCAAGGTTGATCAAGACTAAGTCAAGAGTGAATCAAGTTGATCAACTCACAAAGCTTAGAAGATGTATGGAGAGGGATCAAGTGATCCCATGATATGGTAAGCATTGTCCATTAAGCTTTGTGTACTAACCCATGGTCTATGTGAGAGTTCTATGTAGGGTTAGGTATGTGTCCACGGGCTTGCGTCAAGAGGAAGACATCATACAACCCATGGAGAGGATGACATCAAGTGGTGATCGTCATCAAGATTTCCATGTGCAAGTTCAAGTGGAGCATCACGAAGAGATCAAGTGCTTGAAGCTTGCCGTCCATAGTGGTGACAATGGACTTGTGAAGATGTGCGGAAGAGTGGCTCACCCATAGTGCAGTATGGGGGAGCAATCAACTAGTCTTCATCGAGCCAACGCAATCAAGAAAGGTGGTCCAACTTGAGGGAGTCAAGATCGTCATCATCTAGCTCAAGTGGACCATGTGCAAGGCAAAGGTTTGCCCTTGATAGGTTTTCTATTTTACCGGTCTCAAGGTGGTAGTTGAGAGACCGGGTTATAGGACCGATTGTCGTACTATCAAGGGGGGCTCTCGATGCATAGCTTGATCGTATCATTCGTAGAGAGCTCAAACCATTGCATCCCTGCATCATCTTTCTTGGTTCTTTTTTGGTTTTCTCCTTGTGAGATTTGGAGCTTTTGGTCATCTTCTTGACAAGCTTGAGTTCATCGAAAACGGAGTTCACATGCTTCTTCTATTGCGTTTTCGGTGCTGGAGGTTTTACCGGTCTTATTCGAGGAAGGGTTCTCACCATTTTCTTATGGGCCTTTTATTATTTCCTTCTTATTGTTATTTCTATCAAGATTTTGTTAGCCCTTGTCTCTAGCTTTCCAACAAACTTGGTTTCGTTGAATTCGGAGTCCGTTTGCAGAAGTTGTGTCCGTTTTGGTGTCCTTATAAAAGATGCAGCAGTACTACCGCTCATGGGAGCGGTACTACCGCTTGGAGGGGATGTAATTTTTTAGTACCGCTCCCTGTGAGCTGTAGTACCGTGCCGGATTTTTTGCACTGACCGAAACTCAGCGGAAGTAGCCACGGATGTTTTTTAGTACCGCTCGCAAGCAGTAGTACCGCTACCCCTAGCGGTAGTACCATGAGGACGAGCGGTAGTGCCGCTTCGGCGGTTCTACTGGCCTTTTGCCTCCTCGCTGTTGTTTTTCAAAGGGATCCCACCGCCCTAGCGGTAGTACCTCTCCAATGAGCGGTAGCACCGCTTTGTGCGGGCTGTGAGCATAACAGTTGGATTTTTCCCCACCTATAAAAGGGGGTCTTCTTCCCCAATGAACCTTATCCTTTAAGCTCGTGTTCTTCCCCCATTGTTGAACTTTGTTCGAGCTTGCTATCTCTCAATCCCTCCATGGATTCTTGCTAGTTTTGGGGGTAAAAGAGAGAGGAGATCTAGATCCACATTTCCACCAATCACGTTCTCCTCTACGTGAGGGGAACCCCTTGGATCTAGATCTTGGAGTTCTTGGTGTTCTCCTTCTTGTTCTTCCTCTCATTTTCCTCCCTAGCATTAGTTGCTTCGGTGGGATTTGAGAGAGAAGGACTTGGGCACTCCGTGTGCCCTTGCCATTGCATTTGGTGCATCGGTTTGAGTTCTCCACGGTGATACGTGGAAGTTACAATTTGAGAAGCTTATTACTCTTGGGTGCTTGGTGCCCTTGAGCTTGTTCCTCTTGGGTGCTTGGGCGCCCTAGACGGTTGGTGGTGTTCGGAGCTCAATCATTGTGGTGTAAAGCTCCGGGCAAGCGTCGGGGTCTCCAATTAGGTTGTGGAGATCGCCCCGAGCAATTTGACGGGTTCCGGTGACCGCCCCCAAGGGTTGCCAAAGTGTACGGGTTTGGTGACCGCCCCCAAGGGTCGCCATTTGTACGGGATCGGTGACCGCCCTCAAGGGTCCCTTAGTGGAATCACGGCATCTTGCATTGTGCGAGGGCGTGAGGAGATTACGGTAGCCCTAGTGGCTTCTTGGGGAGCATTGTGCCTCCACACCGCTCCAAACGGAGATTAGCATCCGCAAGGGTGTGAACTTCGGGATACATTGACGTCTCTGCATGCCTCGGTTATCTCTTACCCGAGCCCTTTACTTATGCACTTTACTTTGTGATAGCCATATTGTTTCTTGTCATATATCTTGCTATCACTCAGTTGTCTATCTTGCTTAGCATAAGTTGTTGGTGCACATAGGTGAGCCGAGTTGTTGTAGGGTTTGTGCTTGCTAATTTAACCGCTAGGTTTATTCCGCATTTGTTCAAGCCTAAACCGTAATTATTTTATAGCGCCTATTAACCCCCCCTCTAGGCGACATCCACGGTCTTTCAACGACCTTAATGATCTTTAGTAGTTGCGGATGCTTGATAGAGTTCCAATCATAAGTGCATATGATCCAAGTAGAGAAAGTATGTTAGCTCATGCCTCTCCCTCATATAAAATTACAAGAATGATTACCGGTACTTGTTATCGATTGCCTAGGGAAAATAACTTTCTTGTTTACAAAAGGTCTCTACTAGAACTAATTAAGTTGCGTCTCTATCTAAACAACCCCTAGATTTTATTTACGTGCTCTTTATTATCTTGCAAACCTATCCTATCACACCTACAAAGTACTTCTAGTTTCATACTTGTTCTAGGTAAAGCGAACGTCAAGCGTGCGTAGAGTTGTATCGGTGGTAGATAGACTTGAGGGAATATTTGTTCTACCTTTAGCTCCTCGTTGGGTTTGACACTCTTACTTATCAAAAGAGGCTACAATTGATCCCCTATACTTGTGGGTTATCAAGACCTTTTTCTAGCGCCGTTGTCCGGGAGCAATAGCGTGGGGTGAATATTCTCGTGTGTGCTTGTTTGCTTTATCACTAAGTAGTTTTTATTTCCTGTTCTAAGTTGTTCTCTATCTTTAGTTATGGATATGGAACACGAAACACCAAAAAAATTAGTGGTACTTGCTACTTATGGAGATGGGGAACCTCCTAAAACCCTCGATGCTTGTTATGTGAAAGATATTATGCACTACTTTGATAATCCTGATAAAACCCCATTCAACTTGATAATGGGAGTAACGTTGGATCAACGTGAATACTTTAGGGATTATCGCTTGACACAAAAAGTGAAACTTTTATGGGATCAAATTTATATGTTGCATTGGTATGCTCATGATTTATGCTTGAGATATGACTTTACTTGTTGCTCTAGGATGAATGCTCCACACCTTCCCTTTTCATGCAAATTTAATGATAATCAAACCTTGGCTTCTTATCCTAGAGGTATATATGATTACTATGATGTGGAAAGAATAGAAGAATTTGTTGCTTTTAAGGGTGCTTATGAAATTGAATCTTTGTTTGAAAAATATGAAGCTTTTGATGATGATGTTTATAGACCTGAAAATTTTGCCATCCTTAAATATTGCTATGATAATTACAAATACAATTCTGATATTGATAAATTTATTGAGAGAGTCTCCGCTGTCCAAGAAGAGATTAATATTTTGCATGAGTCTATGGAAGAAGGAATTGATGAAACTGTGAGCTCATTGGATGAAAAAGATGATGAGGAGAGCGAAGAACAAAAGGAGGAAGAGCGGATTAGCTACCTGTGCCCACCTTCTAATGAGAGTAACTCTTCAACTCATACATTGTTTAATGCCCCTTCGTTCTTACCGCAGGATGAATGCTATGATAATTTCTATGATCCCGTCGATTCTTTTGAAATATCCCTTCTTGATGATGCTTTCTATTCTTGTGGCCAAGATGCCAATATAAATTATGCTTATGGATATGAACTTGCTATAGTTCCTTATGTTAAGAATGCCATTTTTGCTATTGCACCCACACATGTGTTGGAAATATGCCCTAGAGGCAATAATAAATGGTTATTATTATATTTCTTTGTTCATGATAATCGTCTATTGTTCATGCTATAATTGTATTGTCCGGAAATCGTAATACATGTGTGAATACATAGACCACAACGTGTCCCTAGTAAGCCTCTAGTTGACTAGCTCGTTGATCAACAGATAGTCATGGTTTCCTGACTATGGACATTGGATGTCATTGATAACGGGATCACATCATTAGGAGAATGATGTGATGGACAAGACCCAATCCTAAGCATAGCATAAAAGATCGTGTAGTTTCGTTTGCTAGAGCTTTTCCAATGTCAAGTATCTTTTCCTTAGACCATGAGATCGTGCAACTCCCGGATACCGTAGGAGTGCTTTGGGTGTGCCAAACGTCACAACGTAACTGGGTGACTATAAAGGTTCACTACGGGTATCTCCGAAAGTGTCTGTTGGGTTGGCACGGATCAAGACTGGGATTTGTCACTCCGTGTGACGGAGAGGTATCTCTGGGCCCACTCGGTAATGCATCATCATAATGAGCTCAATGTGACTAAGGCGTTAGTCACGAGTAAAGAGACTTGCCGGTAACGAGATTGAACAAGGTATTGGGATACCGACGATCGAATCTCGGGCAAGTAACATACCGATTGACAAAGGGAATTGTATACCGGATTGATTGAATCCTCGACACCGTGGTTCATCCGATGAGATCATCATGGAACATGTGGGAGCCAACATGGGTATCCAGATCCCGCTGTTGGTTATTGACCGGAGAGGCGTCTCGGTCATGTCTGCATGTCTCCCGAACCCGTAGGGTCTACACACTTAAGGTTCTGTGACGCTAGGGTTGTAGAGATATATGTATGCGGAAACCCGAAAGTTGTTCGGAGTCCCGGATGAGATCCCGGACGTCACGAGAGGTTCCGGAATGGTCCGGAGGTGAAGAATTATATATAGGAAGTCAAGTTTCGGCCACCGGGAAAGTTTCGGGGGTTACCGGTATTGTACCGGGACCACCGGAAGGGTCCCGGGGGTCCACCGGGTGGGGCCACCTGTCCCGGAGGGCCCCATGGGGTGAAAGTGGAAGGGAACCAGCCCCTAGTGGGCTGGGCGCCCCCCCATGGGCCTCCCCCCATGCGCCTAGGGTTGGGAACCCTAGGGTGGGGGGACTTCCCCCTTGCCTTGGGGGGCAAGGCACCCCTTTCCACCCCTTGGCCGCCGCCCCCCCAACCCTAGATGGGTTTTGGCCGGCCCCCCCTCCCAAGGGGGCCTATATAAAGGAGGGGAGGGAGGGCAGGGAGTGACAGCCTTGGGCGCCTCCCTCCTCCCCTGCAACACCTCTCTCTCTCTCTCGCAGAAGCTTGGCGAAGCCCTGCCGGAGACCCGCTACATCCACCACCACGCCGTCGTGCTGCTGGATCTCCATCAACCTCTCCTTCCCCCTTGCTGGATCAAGAAGGAGGAGACGTCGCTGCACCGTACGTGTGTTGAACGCGGAGGTGCCGTCTGTTCGGCACTCGGTCATCGGTGATTTGGATCACGGCGAGTACGACTCCATCAACCCCGTTCTCTTGAATGCTTCCGCGCGCGATCTACAAGGGTATGTAGATGCACTCCCCTCTCTCTCGTTGCTAGATGACTCCATATATTGATCTTGGTGATACGTAGAAAATTTTAAATTTCTGCTACGTTCCCCAACAGTGGCATCATGAGCCAGGTCTATGCGTAGTTACTATGCACGAGTAGAACACAAAGCAGTTGTGGGCGTTGAGTTTGCCAATTCTTCTTGCCGCTACTAGTCGTTTCTTGTTTCGGCGGCATTGTAGGGTGAAGCGGCCCGGACCGACCTTACACGCACGCTTACGTGAGACAGGTTCCACCGACTGACATGCACTAGATGCATAAGGTGGCTAGCGGGTGTCTGTCTCTCCTACTTTAGTCGGAACGGATTCGATGAAAAGGGTCCTTATGAAGGGTAAATAGAAATTGGCAAATCACGTTGTGGTCATACGTAGGTAAGAATACGTTCTTGCTAGAAACCTACAAACCACGTAAAAACTTGCAACAACAATTAGAGGACGTCTAACTTGTTTTTGCAGCAAGTGCTATGTGATGTGATATGGCCAGAAGATGTGATGAATGATATATGTGATGTATGAGATTGATCATATTCTTGTAATAGGAATCACGACTTGCATGTCGATGAGTATGACAACCGGCAGGAGCCATAGGAGTTGTCTTTATTATTTTGCATGACCTGCGTGTCATTGAATAACGCCATGTAAATTACTTTACTTTGTTGCTAAACGCGTTAGCCATAGAAGTAGAAGTAATCGTTGGAGTGACGACTTCATGAAGACACAATGATGGAGATCATGGTGTCATGTCGGTGACGAAGATGATCATGGTGCCCCGAAGATGGAGATCAAAGGAGCATGATGATATTGGCCATATCATGTCACTATTTGATTGCATGTGATGTTTATCATGTTTTTGCATCTTATTTGCTTAGAACGACGGTAGTAAGTAAGATGATCCCTTATAATAATTTCAAGAAAGTGTTCACCCTAACTGTGCACCGTTGCGAAGGTTCGTTGTTTCGAAGCACCACGTGATGATCGGGTGTGATAGATTCTAACGTTCGAATACAACGGGTGTTGACGAGCCTAGCATGTACAGACATGGCCTCGGAACACACGCAATACACTTAGGTTGACTTGACGAGCCTAGCATGTACAGACATGGCCTCGGAACACGGAGGACCGAAAGGTCGAGCATGAGTCGTATAGAAGATACGATCAACATGGAGATGTTCACCGATCTTGACTAGTCCGTCTCACGTGATGATCGGACACGGCCTAGTTAAACTCGGATCATGTTTCACTTAGATGACTAGAGGGATGTCTATCTGAGTGGGAGTTCATAATTAGATGAACTTCATTATCATGAACATAGTCAAAAAGGTATTTGCAAATTATGTCATAGCTTGCGCTTTAGTTCTACTGGTTAAGATATGTTCCTAGAGAAAATTTAGTTGAAAGTTGGTAGTAGCAATTATGTGGACTGGGTCCGTAAACTGAGGATTGTCCTCATTGCTGCACAGAAGGCTTATGTCCTTAATGCACCGCTCGGTGTGCTGAACCTCAGCGTCGTCTGTAGATGTTACGAAACATCTGACATACACGTTTTGATGACTACGTGATAGTTCAGTGCGGTTTAGAATTGTGGCACCAAAGACGTTTTTGAAACGTCGCAGAACATGTGAGATGTTCCGAAGATTGAAATTGGGATTTCAGACTAGTGCCCACGTCAAGAGGTATGAGACCTCTGACAAGTTTCTTAAGCCTGCAAACTAAGGGAGAAAAGCTCAATCGTTGAGCATGTGCTCAGATTGTCTGAGTGCCACAATCGCTTGAATCGAGTGGGAGTTAATCTCCCAGATGAGATAGTGATAGTTCTCCATAGTCACTGCCACCAAGCTAGTAGAGCTTCGTGATGAACTATAACATATCAAGGATTGATCCTTGAGATATTCGCGATGTTTGACACCACGAGAGTAGAAATCAAGAAGGAGCATCAATTGTTGATGGTTAGTAAAACCACTAGTTTAAGAAGGGCAAGGGCAAAAGGGATACTTCATGAAACAGCAAGTCGTTTGCTGCTCTAGTGAAGAATCCCAAGGTTGAACCCAAACCCGAGACTAAGTGCTTCTGTAATGAGAGGAACGGTCACTGAAGCAGTACTACCCTAGATACTTGGTAGATGAGAAGGCAGGCAAGGTCGACAGAAGTATATTGGATATACGTTATATGAATGTGTACTTTACTAGTACTCCTAGCAGCACCAGGGTATTAGATACCGGTTCGGTTGCTAAGTGTTAGTAACTCGAAATAAAAGCTGCGGAATAAACGGAGACTAGCTAAAGGTGAGATGAAGATATGTGTTGGAGGTGTTTCCATGGTTGATGTGATCAAGCATCGCATGCTCCCTCTACCATCGATATTTGGTGTTTGCGTTAAGCATGATTGGATTATGTTTATCGCAGTACGGTTATTCATTTAAGGAGAATAATGGTTACTCTGCTTATTTGAATAATACCTTCAATGGTCTTGCACCTGAAATGAATCTCGATCGCCATGATACACATGTTCGTGCCAAATAGATATAAGATAGTAACGATAGTACCACATACTTGTGGCACTGCCACATGAGTCATATTGGTATAAAACGCATGAAGAAGCTCCATATAGATGGATCTTTGGACTCACTCGTTTTGAAAAGATTGAGACATGCGAACCATGTCTATTGGTATATATGCATGAAGAAACTCCATGCAGATGGATCGCTTGGACTCACTTGATTATGAATCACTTGAGACATGCAAATCATACCACATGGGCTAGATGACTGAAAGTCCTCGTTTTCAGTAAGATGGAACAAGAGAGCAACTTATTGGAAGTAATACATTTTGATGTACGCAGTCCAATGAGTGCTGAGGCATGTAGTGGATATCGTTATGTTCTTACTTCACAGATGATTTGAGTAGATGCTGAGTGTATTTACTTGATAAAACACTAGTCTGAATTATTGAAAGGTTCAAGTAATTTCAGAGTGAAGTTGAAGATCGTCGTGACAAGAGGATAAAATGTCTGTGATATGATCATAGAGACGAGTATCTGAGATACGAGTTTGGCACACAATTGAGACATTGTGGAAAGTGTTTCACAATTAATACCGCCTGGAACACCATAGTGTGATGGTGTGTCCGAACATCATAACTGCACCCTATTGGATATGGTGCATACCATGATGTTTCTTATCGAATTACCACTATCGTTTATGGGTTAGGCATTAGAGACAACCGCATTCACTTTAAAAGGGGCACCACGCAATTCCGTTGAGACGCCACCGTTTAGAGAAACCTAAGTTGTCGTTTCTTAAAAGTTTGGGGCTGCGATGCTTATGTGAAAAAGTTTCAGGCTGATAAGCTCGAACCCAAAGCGGATAAATGCATCTTCATACCCAAAATCAGTTGGGTATACCTCCTATTTCAGATCTGGAAGCAAAAGTAATTGCTTCTAGAAACGAGTCCTTTCTCGAGGAAAAGTTTCTCTCGAAAGAATTGAGTGGGAGGATGGTGGAGACTTGATAAGGTTAATGAACCGTCGCTTCAACTAGTGTGTAGCAGGGCACAGGAAGTTGTTCCTATGGCACCTACACCAATTGAAGTGGAAGCTTATGATAGTGATCATGAAACTTCGTTACAAGTCACTACCAAACCTCGTAGGACGACGAGGATGCGCGCTACTTCAGAGTAATGCGTGATCCTGTCTTGGAAGTCATGTTGCTAGACAACAATGAACCTACGAGCTATGGAGAAGTGATGGTGGGCCCATATTCCGACGAATGGCTCGAGGCCATGAAATCCGAGATAGAATCCATGTATCAGAACAAAGCATGGACTTTGGTGAACTTGCCCGATGATCGGCAAGCCATTGAGATAAATGGATCTTTAAGAAGAAGACGGACATGGACGGTAATGTTACCGTCTATGAAGCTCGACTTGTGGCAAAGAGTATTTTCACAAGTTCAAGGAGTTGACTACAATGAGTTTTTCTCATCCGTAGCGATGCTTAGGTCCGTCTGAATCATGTTAGCATTAGCTGCATTTATGAAATCTGGCAGATGGATGTCAAAACAAGTTTCCTTACCAGTTTTCGTAAGGAAAGGTTGTATGTGATACAATCAGAAAGGTTTTGTCGAACCTAAGGATGCTAAAAGGTATGCTAGCTCCAGCGATCCTTCCATGGATTAGAGCAAGCATCTCGGAGTCAGAATATACGCTTTGATGGAGTGATCAAAGTTTTTGGGTTTATACAAAGTTTGTTAGAAACTTGTATTTACAATAAAGTGAGTGGGAGCGCTACAACATTTCTGATAAGTATATGTGAATGACATATTGTTAATCCGAAATGATGTAAAATTTCTGGAAAGCATAAAGGGTTGTTTGAAAGGAGTTTTTCAAAGGAAGACCTGGATAAAGCTGCTTACATATTGGGCATCAAGATCTATAGAGATAGATCAAGACGCCTGATGATACTTTCAAAAGACAGCACACCTTGACATGATTTTGAAAGAGTTCAAAATAGATCAGCAAAGAAGGAGTTCTTGGCTGTGTTACAAGGTGTGAGTATTGAGTAAGACTCAAGACCTGACCACAGCAGAAGATAGAGAAAGGACGAAGGTCGACCCCTATGCTTTAGACGTAGGCTCTATAGTATGCTATGCTGTGTACCGCACATGTAGTGTGCCTTGCCATGAGTTGGTCAAGAGGGTACAATGGTGATCCAGGAAAGGATCTCATGACAGCGGTCGAACTTATCCTTAGTACCTAGTGGATTAAGGAATTTTCTCGATTATGGAGGTGGAAAGGAGTTCGTCGTAAAGGGTTACGTCGATGCGAACTTTGACACTAATCCGGATGACTCTGAGTAGTAAACCGGATTCGTATAGTAGAGCAATTATTTGAAATGGCTCCAAATAGCGCGTGGTAGCATCCACAAGATGACATAGATATTCGTAAAGCACACGGTTCTGAAAGGTTCAGACCCGTTGACTAATAACCTCTCTCACAAGCATAACATGATCAACCCAGAACACATTGAGTGTTAATCACATAGTGATGTGAACTAGATTGTTGACTCTAGTAAACTCTTTAGATGTTGGTCACATGGTGATGTGACCAGTGAGTGTTAATCACATGGTGATGTGAACAAGATTATTGACTCTAGTGCAAGTGGGAGACTGTTGGAAATATGCCCTAGAGGCAATAATAAATGGTTATTATTATATTTCTTTGTTCATGATAATCGTCTATTGTTCATGCTATAATTGTGTTGTCCGGAAATCGTAATACATGTGTGAATACATAGACCACAACGTGTCCCTAGTAAGCCGCTAGTTGACTAGCTCGTTGATCAATAGATAGTCATGGTTTCCTGACTATGGACATTGGATGTCATTGATAACGGGATCACATCATTAGGAGAATGATGTGATGGACAAGACCCAATCCTAAGCATAGCATAAAAGATCGTGTAGTTTCGTTTGCTAGAGCTTTTCCAATGTCAAGTATCTTTTCCTTAGACCATGAGATCGTGCAACTCCCGGATACCGTAGGAGTGCTTTGGGTGTGCCAAACGTCACAACGTAACTGGGTGACTATAAAGGTGCACTACGGGTATCTCCGAAAGTGTCTGTTGGGTTGGCACGGATCAAGACTGGGATTTGTCACTCCGTGTGACGGAGAGGTATCTCTGGGCCCACTCGGTAATGCATCATCATAATGAGCTCAATGTGACTAAGGCGTTAGTCACGGGATCATGCATTGCGGTACGAGTAAAGAGACTTGCCGGTAACGAGATTGAACAAGGTATTGGGATACCGACGATCGAATCTCGGGCAAGTAACATACCGATTGACAGAGGGAATTGTATACCGGATTGATTGAATCCTCGACACCGTGGTTCATCCGATGAGATCATCGTGGAACATGTGGGAGCCAACATGGGTATCCAGATCCCGCTGTTGGTTATTGACCGGAGAGGCGTCTCGGTCATGTCTGCATGTCTCCCGAACCCGTAGGGTCTACACACTTAAGGTT
The DNA here is from genome assembly GCF_018294505.1 of Triticum aestivum. Lineage (NCBI taxonomy): Eukaryota > Viridiplantae > Streptophyta > Magnoliopsida > Poales > Poaceae > Triticum > Triticum aestivum. The sequence continues at coordinate 409,085,995 of NC_057808.1, forward strand.
CTGTGACGCTAGGGTTGTAGAGATATATGTATGCGGAAACCCGAAAGTTGTTCGGAGTCCCGGATGAGATCCCGGACGTCACGAGAGGTTCCGGAATGGTCTGGAGGTGAAGAATTATATATAGGAAGTCAAGTTTCGGCCACCGGGAAAGTTTCGGGGTTACCGGTATTGTACCGGGACCACCGGAAGGGTCCCGGGGGTCCACCGGGTGGGGCCACCTGTCCCGGAGGGCCCCATGGGGTGAAAGTGGAAGGGAACCAGCCCCTAGTGGGCTGGGCGCCCCCCCATGGGCCTCCCCCATGCGCCTAGGGTTGGGAACCCTAGGGTGGGGGGACTTCCCCCTTGCCTTGGGGGGCAAGGCACCCCTTTCCACCCCTTGGCCACCGCCCCCCCCAACCCTAGATGGGTTTTGGCCGGCCCCCCTCCCAAGGGGGCCTATATAAAGGGGGGAGGGAGGGCAGGGAGCGACAGCCTTGGGCGCCTCCCTCCTCCCCTGCAACACCTCTCTCTTTCTCGCAGAAGCTTGGCGAAGCCCTGCCGGAGACCCGCTACATCCACCACCACGCCGTCGTGCTGCTGGATCTCCATCAACCTCTCCTTCCCCCTTGCTGGATCAAGAAGGAGGAGACGTCGCTGCACCGTACGTGTGTTGAACGCGGAGGTGCCGTCTGTTCGGCACTCGGTCATCGGTGATTTGGATCACGGCGAGTACGACTCCATCAACCCCGTTCTCTTGAACGCTTCCGCGCGCGATCTACAAGGGTATGTAGATGCACTCCCCTCTCTCTCGTTGCTAGATGACTCCATAGATTGATCTTGGTGATACGTAGAAAATTTTAAATTTCTGCTACGTTCCCCAACAACATGATAGTCCTATTATCTTTCTGAATTCTCCTAACTACACTATATCGGAGAAGTTTGCTCTTGTTAAGGATTATATTGATGGGTTGCATTTTACCGTCGCACATGATGATTTTGATGAATGTAATATGCATGTGAGTGCTGCTCCTACTTGCAATTATTATGAGAGAGGAACTACATCTCCGCCTCTTTATGTTTCCAACACGATAAAATTGCAAGAAACTGCTTATGCTATGTATTGGCCTTTACTTGATTTTCATGAATTGTTCTTGTATGACATGCCGATGCATAGGAAGAGAGTTTGACTTCGTCATTGCTTGATATATGTTGCTTTGTGCTCACTACTAAATGCTAAATCATTGCTAATTAAAATTAGCTTTGATATACCTTGGGATCCGGGTGGATCCATTACTTGAGCACTTTATGCCTAGCTTAATGGCTTTAAAGAAAGCGCTGCCAGGGAGACAACCCGGAAGTTTTATAGAGTCATTTATTTCTATTGAGTGTTTTTATAAAGTTTAAAACAAAAAAATATAGAGGGGAACTTAAAACTTCACAAAAGGAAAAGTGAAAGTGAGAAAGACGAGCACCGTTGAAGTGGGGGACGTCCTTGAACTTTGTTCATGCCCATGGAAACTTTGCTAATCTTGAATTACAGAAACTTTTCAACAAAAATAATTACCCCCTTATACAATTCCATTGTATTATAAAAATAATGTGCCAAGATTTGCCTTTAGGATGATTAGATTGCTTGTTGGTATGTGCGATGCAGAAACAGAAACTTTGGTTGTAGCGCGTGAATTTTCATTTTTTACTGGAATGTCAAACATTTCTGAAACTTTTTTGCACAGTCTTGCTATACAAATTGTTTACGTTCTCCTAATTTTTTAGAATTTTTTGAGTCACGGAAGTATGGTAGTGTTCAGATTACTACAGGTTGTCCTGTTTAAGACAGATTCTGTTTTTGATGCATTATGTTGCTTGTTTTGATGAAACTGTCGATCCTATCGGTGGTATAAGCCATGGAAAAATTATATTACAGTAGCTACAATGAAAAAAATATGAATTTGTTTGCAACAATACTTATAGTAGTGATTTGCTTTATTATACTAAGGGATCTTACCGAGCTTTTTGTTGAGTTTTGTGTGGATGAAGTGATCAAAGATCGAGGAGGTCTCGATATGAGGAGAAGGAGGAGAGGCAAGAGCTCAAGCTTGGGGATGCCCCCAAGTAAATATTCAAGGATACTCAAGCGTCTAAGCACGGGGATGCCCCGGAAGGCATCCCATCTTTCTTCAACAAGTATCAGTATGTTTTCATTTTCGTTTCGTTCATGTGATATGTGCAAATCTTGGAGCGTCTTTTGTGCTTAGTTTTCATTTTTCTTTTATGCACCATGCTGGTATGAGATAGTCCATGGTTGATTTATAGAATGCTCATTGCACTTCACTTATATCTTTTGAGTTTGGCTTTATAGAATGCTTCATGTGCTTCACTTATATCATTTGAAGTTTGGATTGCCTGTTTCTCTTCACATAGTAAACCGATGTTCGTAGAATGCTCTTTTGCTTCACTTATATTTGTTAGAGCATGATCTTTTGTAGAAAGAATCAAACTCTCATGCTTCGCTTATATCTATTTAGAGAGTCAACATGAATTGGTTAATCGCATGGTTAGTCATGAAATCCTACATAAAACTTATGGATCACTGAATATGATATGTTTGATTCCTTACAATAGTTTTGCGATATAGCGATGATAATATGTGGGAGGTACTAGTGGATGATCGTGTTTAGTAAGATATTGGTGTTAAGGTTTGTGATTCCCGAAGCATGCACGTATAGTCTCTCGTTATGCCGGGAAGTTGGAGCACAATTTATCCTTGATTGTCTATCTTTGTGTGAAGGTCGGGGGCGCATGATGGTTAACTCCTACCAACCTCCCCCCTAGGAGCATGCGTAGTATTACTTTGCTTCGAGGGCTAATAAACTTTTGCAATAAGTATATGAGTTCTTTATGACTAATGTGAGTCCATGGATTATACGCACTCTTACCTTTTCGCAATTTGCTAGCCTCTACGGTACCGTGCATTGCCCTTTCTCACCTCGAGATGTGGTGCAAACTTCGCCGGTGCGTCCAAACCCCGTGATATGATACGCTCTGTCACACATAATCCTTATTATATCTTCCTCAAAACAGCCACCATACCTACCCATTATGGCTTTTCCATGGCCATTCCGAGATATATTGCCATGCAACTTCCACCGCTTCCGTTTGATGACTTGAGCATTCATTGTCATATTGCTTTGCATGATCATATAGCTGACATAGCATTTGTGGCTCAGCCACCGTTCATCATTTTCATACATGTTACGCTAGATCATTGCACATCCTGGTACTACCAGAGGCATTCATATAGAGTCATATTTTGTAATATTGAGTTATAAGTAAATAGAAGTGTGATGATCATCATTATTCATTATTAGAGCATTGTCCCAGTGATGAAAGGATGATGGAGACCAGGATTTCCCCACAAGTCGGGATGAGACTCCGGACAAAAAGAAAAAAAGGAAGAAAAAAGGGAAAAGGGAAAAAAGAAAAAGAAATGAATGAAAGAGAAAAGACAAGGGGCATGCAAATACCACACTTGTGCTTCAAAGTAGCACCATGTTTTTCATATAGAGAGTCTCCTATGTTGTCACTTTCATATACTAGTGGGAATTTTTCATAGTAGAGTTTCATGCATACCCACTGAGTTTTATACTGAGCTTTCATACACTTATAGCTCTTAGTGCATCCGTTGCATGGCAATCTCTACTCCTCGCATTCATATCAATTGATGGACATCTCCATAGCCCGTTGGTTAGCCGTGTCAATGTGAGACTTTCTTGTTTTTTGTCTTCTCTATATTTACCCCTATCATCATACTCTATTCCACCAATAGTGCTATATCCATGGCTTGCGCTCATGTATTGCATGAGGGTTGAAAATGCTGAAGCGCGTTAAAAAGTATGAACCAATTGCTTGGCTGACACCGGGGTAGTACATGATTTATACTTTGAGCTGAGAAGACAGAGCATGACAAGGCTATACGATTTTGTAGGGATAACGTTTTTAGCATTTGATATTCTGAAAGACATGATTGTTTGTTGGGATGCCTGAGTATTGATGTCTTTATGTCAAATTATAGACTATTTCTTTGAATCACTTATGTCTTAATATTCATGCCATGATTAGACATATGATCAAGTTTATGCTAGGTAGAATTCCACATCAAAAATTATCCTTTTTATCATTTACCTACTCGAGGACGAGCAGGAATTAAGCTTGGGGATGCTGATACGTCTCCGTCGTATCTATAATTTTTGATTGTTTCATGACAATATTATTCAACTTTTACATACTTTTGGCAACTTTTTATATGATTTATTTGGACTAAATTACTTATCCAGTGCCCAATGCCAGTTCCTGTTTGTTGCATGTTTTTGTTTCGTAGAAAATCCATATAAAACAAAGTCCAAACGCGATAAAAATTTATGGAGAATTATTTTGGAATATATGTGATTTTTAGGAGGTGGAATCAACACAAATGGGGGCCCACAGTGCTCACAACCCACCAGGGCGCGCCACCAGGGCCCGGGTGCGCCCTGGTGTCTTGTGCCCTCCTCGAATGATGGTTGGAGCCCTTCTTCTGGTGCAAGAAAGATAATTTATGGAAAAAATCGTGTAAAAATTTCAGCGCGGTCGGAGTTACGGATCTCTAGGAATTTAAGAAACCGTGAAGGGCCAGATCTGGGGAGCGCGAAACAGAAGAGGACAGAGAGGGAGATCCAATCTCGGAGGGGCTCTCGCCCCTCCCATGCCATGGAAGCCAAGGACCAGAGGAGGAACTCTCCTCCCATCTAGGGGGCAAGGAAGAAGAAGAAGGAGGGGGGCTCTCTCCCCCTCGCTTCCGGTGGTGCCGGAGTGCCGCCGGGGGCAATGATCGGGACGACGATCTACATCAACAATCTTGCTACCGTCAACACCAACTCTCTCCCCCTCTATGCAGCGGTGTAACACCCCTTCTCCCCACTGTAATCTCTACTTAAACATGGTGCTCAACTCCATATATTAATTCCCAATGATCTGTGGTTATCCTATGATGTTTGAGTAGATCCGTTTTGTCCTGTGGGTTATCGTGATCTTGGTTGGTATGATTGTATATTTTATTTATGGTGCTGTCCTACGATGCCCTCCGTCTCGCGCAAACGTGAGGGGCCCCCGCTGTAGGGTGTTGCAATATGTTCATGGTTCGCTTACAGTGGGTTGTGAGAGTGACAGAAACTTAAACCCGAGTAGGTGGGCTATGATGTATGGGAGTAAAGAGGACTTGATACTTAATGCTATGGTTGGGTTTCACGACCATAATGATCTTTAGTAGTTGCGGATGCTTGCTAGAGTTCCAATCATAAGTGCATATGATCCAAGTAGAGAAAGTATGTTAGCTCATGCCTCTCCCTCATATAAAATTACAAGAATGAATACGGGTACTTGTTATCAATTGCCTAGGGACAAATAACTTTCTTGTTTACAAAAGCTCTCTACTAAAACTAACTAAGTTGTGTCTTTATCTAAACAGCCCCTAGATTTTATTTACGTGCTCTTTATTATCTTGCAAACCTATCCTATCACACCTACAAAGTACTTCTAGTTTCATACTTGTTCTAGGTAAAGCGAACGTCAAGCGTGCGTAGAGTTGTATCGGTGGTCGATAGAACTTGAGGGAATATTTGTTCTACTTTAGCTCCTTGTTGGGTTCGACACTCTTACTTATCAAAAGAGGCTACAATTGATCCCCTATACTTGTGGGTTATCATCAACTATCACCAAAATCATCCCAAAGGTTTTACTTGGCTCAAACACTAGTTAAAACACTTAAACACAACCATAACAGAAGTATAATTTCACACACACATAAAAACAGAAAAGAAAAATATTGGGTTGTCTCCCAACAAGCATTTTTCTTTGAAGCCTTTTAGCTAGGCATTGATAATTTTAATGATGCTCACATGGAAGACAAGAATTGAAGCATAAAGAGAGAATCATATAGCATGTGAAAATCTCATTTAAGTCTGACATACTTCCTATTCATAGGCATTTTATAAGCAAACAAATTATCAAGGCAAGCAAAAACTAGCATATGCAAGGAATAAGAATAAAACATTGACAATTTAAGCCTCAAAAGAGGTAATTTAGTAACAAGAAGATTTCTACAGCCATGTTTTCCTCTCTCATAATAATTACATGTAGGATCTTATTCAAATTCAACAATATATCCATCATATAACATATGCTCTACATGATCCATATGCATGCAAAGTTGACACTCTTCCAAAATAGTGGGATCATCATTACCTAAAGTTGACATTCTTCCAAACCCACTTTCAATATTATTGCAAACATTATTATCAATATCATATTCATCATGGGGCTTAAATAAATTTTCAAGATCATAAAATGCATCACCCCAATCATGAACATTACTATAAGTAGTGGACATAGCAAAATTAGCATCCCCAAGCGTGGGGTTTTGCATATCATTAACACAATTATCATCAATAGAATTTATAACAACCTCATTTCAATCATGCTTTTCATTCAAGGAGCTATCGTGAATCACATTATAAATTTCTTCTTTTAACACTTCAACACAATTTTCAGATTCACTAATTTCAAACAAAACTTCATAAAGATAATCTAGTGCACTCAACTCACTAGCAATTGGTTAATCATAATTGAATCTTTTAAAAAGATTAGCAAATGGATGAGGACCCATAAATTTTTTTCTTTCTGATTTGGAACAAACATACAATTATGCCAAGCAAACGAGCAAACAAACCAAGTAAGACTTAAAGGCAAACAGAAAGAAGGCAAATAAAAAGGAATGTTTTTGTGTTTTTCTGAAAATGTTTTAGAAGTGGGGGAGAGGAAAACGAGGGGCAAATGGCAAATAATGTAAATGCAAGAGATGTCAGTTTATGATGGGTACTTGGTAAGCTTGTTGTAGATCCTCCCCGGCAACGGTGCCAGAAATTCTTCCTGCTACTTCTTGAGCTTGCGTTGGTTGTTCCCTTGAAGAGGAAAGGGTGATGCAGGAAAGTAGAGATAAGTATTTCCCTCAGTTTGAGAACCAAGGTATCAATCCATTAGGTGGACGATACGTCTCCAACGTATCTACTTTTCCAAACACTTTTGCCCTTGTTTTGGACTCTAACTTGCATGATTTGAATGGAACTAACCCCGACTAACGCTGATTTCAGTAGAATTGCCATGGTGTTATTTTTATGCAGAAATAAAAGTTCTCGGAACGACCTGAAACTTCACGGAGCCACTTTTTGGAATTAATAAAAATACTGGCGAAAAGAATCAACCGAAGGGGGCCCACACCCTGGCCACAAGGGTGGGGGCGTGCCCTACCCCCTGGGCGCTCCCTCCGACCTCGTGGGCCCCTGGAGCTCCACCGACCTCAACTCCAACTCCATATGTTCACGTTCGAGGAGAAAAAAGTCAGAAAGAAGGATTCATTGCGTTTTATGATACGAAGCCGCCGCCAAGCCCTAATCTTCCTCGAGAGGGCTGATCTGGAGTCCGTTCGGGGCTCCGGCGAGGGGAATCCGTCGCCATCGTCATCATCAACCATCCTCCATCACCAATTTCATGATGCTCACCGCCGTGCATGAGTAATCCCATCGTAGGCTTGCTGGACGGTGATGGGTTGGATGAGATTTACCATGTAATCGAGTTAGTTTTATTAGGGTTTGATCCCTAGTATCCATTATGTTCTAAGATTGATGTTTCTATGACTTTGCTATGCTTAATGCTTGTCACTAGGGCCCGAGTGCCATGATTTCAGATCTGAACCTATTATGTTTTCATGAATATATGTGAGTTCTTGATCCTATCTTGCAAGTCAATAGTCACCTACTATGTGTTATGATTCGGCAACCCCGAAGTGACAATAATCGGGACCACTCCCGGTGATGACCGTAGTTTGAGGAGTTCATGTATTCACTAAGTGTTAATGCTTTGGTCCGGTACTCTATTAAAAGGAGGCCTTAATATCCCTTAGTTTCCAATAGTACCCCGCTGCCACGGGAGGGTAGGACAAAAGATGTCATGCAAGTTCTTTTCCATAAGCATGTATGACTATATTCGGAATACATGCCTACATTACATTGATGAACTAGAGCTAGTTCTGTGTCACCCTATGTTATAACTGTTGCATGAGGAATCGCACCGACATAATTATCCATCATTGATCCATTTCCTACGAGTTTTTCACATATTGATCTTTGCTTAGTTACTTTTCCGTTGCCACTGTTACGATTGCTACAAAACTGCTACTGTTACTTTTGCCACCGTTACCGTTACTTCCATACTACTTTGCTACTAAATACTTTGCTGCAGATATTAAGTCTTTCAGGTGTGGTTGAATTGACAACTCAGCTGCTAATACTTGAGAATATTCTTTGGCTCCCCTTGTGTCGAATCAATAAATTTTGGGTTGAATACTCTACCCTCGAAAACTGTTGCGATCCCCTATACTTGTGGGTTATCAAGACTTTTTTCTGGCGCCGTTGCCGGGGAGCATAGCTCTATTCTTTGAGTCACTTGGGATTTATATCTGTTGATCACTATGAGGAACTTGAAAGACGAAAAAACCAAGATTTATTCCTCAACTACGAGTGGAGGTAAGGAACTGCCATCTAGCTCTACACTTGATTTGCCTTCTGTTTTGAGTAAACTTGCGACACCTACTCCTGCTATTAATTCTGATATGTCGCATGTTATTGATGACGCCACTTCTGCTATGCGTGATGCTTATGATGAAACTACTTCTATGCTTGATAATACTGTGCCATTAGGTGAATTTCTTGATGAGCAACTTGCTAGGGTTAGAGAGAATGAAATTATTGAAACTGATAATATTGATGAAAGTGATGATGAAGATTCTCCCCCTAGATATGAATTACCTAATGTGCCTCAGGGTTATGTTATGGATGAAGAAACTGCTAGAGACCTTTTTGCTTGCAAAGATAGATATGATCTTAAGAAACTGTTAGCTAAGCTGAAAGAAAAGTCTTTGAATGCTAGAATGAAATATGACCCTGCTTTTGCTACTTCACCTATTTGTATTTCTGATAAGGATTATGATTTCTCTGTTGATCCTAAGTTAATTACTTTGGTTGAATCTGATCCTTTTTATGGCTATGAATCTGAAACTGTTGTGGCACATCTTACTAAATTGAATGATATAGCCACTCTATTCACTCATGAGGAAAAAATTCATTACTACTATATCCTTAATTTATTTCCGTTCTCATTAAAGGGTGATGCTAAAACATGGTTTAATTCTCTTGCTCCTGGTTGTGTGCGTAGTCCCCAGTATATGATTTATTACTTCTCTGCTAAATATTTCCCTGCTCATAAGAAACAAGCTGCCTTAAGGGAAATATATAATTTTGTGCAAATTGAAGAAGAGAGTCTCCCACAAGCTTGGGGGAGGCTTCTCCGATTACTTAATGCTTTGCCTGATCATTCTCTCAAGAAAAATGAATTACTTGATATCTTTTATAATGTACTAACCGATGCTTTTAGAGACCACCTGGATAGTTGTGCTGGTTGTGTTTTCAGGGAAAGAACTGTTGAGCAAGCTGAATTGCTATTGAATAATATATTGAGTAATGATAATGATTGGACACTTCCTGAATGAACTCCTAAGCCAACTCTGAAGAAAAGGGGTATTCTATTTCTCAGTCCTGAAGATATGCAAGAGGCAAAGAAATCTATGAAAGAAAAGGGTATTAAAGCTGGAGATGTTAAGAATTTACCACCTATTGAAGAAATACATGGTCTTAATAACCCGACACAGGTAGTAAAGGTAAATTCTCTCTATAGATTTGATGAGGGTGATATTCCTCGTAATAAGTCTGCTAGCCAATGCTTAGATGAGTTTGATGATTTTATAGTTAAACAAGAAAACTTCAATTCTTATGTTGGTAGACAATTGAAACGTAATGCTTATATGATTTAACACTTGAGTGATTATATATCTAGAGTTAAAGGTGACCTTAAACTTATTAGTAAACATGCTTCTATGGTTACCACTCAGGTAGAACAAGTGCTTAAAGCACAAGATGATTTGCTCAATGAATTAAATAATAAGAAAAATGATAATGCTGTTAGAGTTGTGACTAGAGGGGGCAGAATGACTCAGGAACCTTTGTATCCTGAGGGCCACCCTAAGAGAGTTGAGCAAGATTCTCAGAGAACTAATGTTGATACACCTAGTCCTTCTAAGAAGAAGAAAAACAAAAATGATAGGACTTTGCATGCTTCTAGTGAACCTGTTGTTGACACACCTGAGAATCCCAATGATATTTCTATTTCTGATACTGAAACACAATCTCGTAATGAACATGAACCTAATGATAATGATGTTGTTCATGTTGATGCTCAACCTAGCAATAACAATGATGTGGAGATTGAACCTGCTGTTGATCTTGATAACCCACAATCAAAGAATCAACGTTATGATAAGAGAGACTTCGTTGCTAGGAAGCACGGTAAAGAAAGAGAACCATGGGTTCAGAAACCCATTCCTTTTCCTCCTAAACCATCCAAGAAAAAGGATGATGAGGATTTTGAGCGCTTTGCTTGAATGATTAGACCTATCTTTTTGCGTATGCATTTGACTGATATGCTTAAAATGAATCCTTATGCTAAGTATATGAAAGATATTGTTACAAATAAAAGAAAGATACCGGAAGCTGAAATTTCCACCATGCTTGCCAATTATACTTTTAAAGGTGGAATACCTAAGAAACTAGGAGATCCAGGAGTACCAACTATACCATGCTCCATTAAAAGAAACTATGTTAAAACTGCTTTAAGTGATCTTGGAGCCGGTGTTAGTGTTATGCCTCTCTCTTTATATCGTAGACTTGATTTGAATAAGTAGACACCTACTGAAATATCTTAGCAAATGGCCAATAAATCAACTGCTATACCTATCGATATTTGCGAGGATGTGCCTGTTGTTCTTGATATTCCCGAGGACGATAGTATGTCTATTATCCTTGGTAGACCCTTTTTGAATACTGCAGGGGCTGTTACTGATTGCAACAAAGGCAATGTCACTTTTCATGTTAATGGTAATGAGCATACGCTACATTTTCCGAGGAAACAACCTCAAGTCCACAGTATAAATTCTATTGGAAAAATTTCAACAATTATTATTGGTGGTTTTGAATTTCTTCTTCCTACTGTCAAAAAGAAATATGATATTCTTATTGTTGGGGACATGCATATCCCCGTTGAGGTAACCTAGTGTTATTCAAAAATTCTCCGGTTTCATGCGATTTGGAAAGAGTTTGTTAACAAGACTTGATCAACCTTGTTAGTGGATCCCTTTTGATGAGCATGAGATGGATGAAGTTAGAAAGCACAACTCTCTGTACCCTCCTTTTACTTTCTGTTATTTAGAATAAATAAAGAAAAAATAGTATTTTCTGTCTGTTTTCTGAATTATCCTTGTAATAAAAAATACCCTAAAATAAAAGTTCTCCAAATGTCCTGAAAATGAAATATGATTTTTTGTGGAATATTTAAGAATATCTGGTACTGAGAACACACCAGGGGGGCCCACCATTTGGCCACGAGGGTGCAGGGCGCGCCCACCCCCCTGGGGCGCGCCCCCCTGCCTCGTGGGCCCCACGTGGACCCCCTCCACTTATTCCAGCACCCACTCACTTCGTCTTCCTCCAGAAAAAATCCTCCCATAGCTCAAACCCGTGTTCTAGCTCATCTTGCTGCCATTTACGATCTACTTGCTCAAAGCTTCATTCACAATACTGTTTTGGGGGATTGTTCTTCGGTATGTGACTCCTCCAATGGTCCAATTAGTTTTTGTTCTAGTGATTTATTTATTGCAAATTTTTTCTGCTAAGGTGACCCTGTTCTTGAGCTTGCATGTCAAATTTATATGGTCCAAAGTAGTTTTAATGCATGATATAGCTTCTAGGCACTTGCGGGAGTAGTTGCTATCAGTCTTGCTGAGTTTGGTTCACTTTTATTTTGAGTCACTAAAATTTCAGAAAATTTTCAGAGAAATAAAAATGTTCAGGAAAATGTACCAAGTTGGTTCCTCAAGGAAGCAAGGACCAAGGCTCGCAATACGTGAGCCGGATGATGAACCACCGAGGGAAGCTCAAGTGTAGCCTTGTGAATGGCCATCAGAGGAGTTTATGGTCCAAGCAGGCATCAAGGATGAATTTGACGCGTATGTGCGTAACGCTGATCTTGAGGGCTTCATGTCAAATAAGTGCCCACAATACTACTGAAGGAAATATGCCCTAGAGGCAATAATAAAGTATTATATATTTCCTTGTATCATGATAAATGTTTATTATTCATGCTAGAATTGTATTAACCGGAAACATAATACATGTGTGAATACATAGACAAACAAAGTGTCACTAGTATGCCTCTACTTGACTAGCTCGTTAATCAAAGATGGTTATGTTTCCTAGCCATAGACATGAGTTGTTATTTGATTAACGGGATCGCCTCATTAGGAGAATGACGTGATTGACATGACCCATTACGTTAGCTTAGCACCCGATCGTTTAGTATGTTGCTATTGCTTTCTTCATGACTTATACATGTTCCCATGACTATGAGATTATGCAACTCCCGTTTACCGGAGGAACACTTTGTGTGCTACCAAACGTCACAACGTAACTGGGTGATTATAAAGGTGCTCTACAGGTGTCTCCAAAGGTACTTGTTGGGTTGGCGTATTTCGAGAATAGGATTTGTCACTCCGATTGTCGGAGAGGTATCTCAGGGCCCACTCGGTAATGCACATCACTATAAGCCTTGCAAGCATTGTGACTAATGAGTTAGTTGCGGGATGATGTATTACGGAACGAGTAAAGAGACTTGCCGGTAACGAGATTGAACTAGGTATCGAGATACCGACGATCGAATCTCGGGCAAGTAACATACCGATGACAAAGGGAACAACGTATGTTGTTATGCGGTCTGACCGATAAAGATCTTCGTAGAATATGTGGGAGCCAACATGGGCATCCAGGTCCCGCTATTGGTTATTGACCGGAGAGGTGTCTCGGTCATGTCTACATAGTTCTCGAACCCAAAGGGTCCGCACGCTTAAAGTTACGATGACAGTTATATTATGAGTTTATGTGATTTGATGTACCGAAGGTTGTTCGGAGTCCCGGATGTGATCACGGACATGACGAGGAGTCTCGAAATGGTCGAGACGTAAAGATTGATATATTGGACGACTATATTCGGACACCGGAAGTGTTCCGGAGAAGTTTCGGATTAAACCGGAGTGCCGGAGGGTTACCGGAACCCCCCGGGGAAGTATTGGGCCTTAGTGGGCCTTGAGGGGAGAGAGAGGGAAGCAGCCAGGAGGTGGTGCGCCCCCTCCCAGAGGAGTCCTAGTTGGACTAGGAGAGGGGGGCGCAGCCCCCTTTCCCTCTCCCTCTCCCTCTCTTTCCTTCCCCCCCTTCTTTTCCTAGTAGGACTAGGAAAGGGGAGTCCTACTCCTACTAGGAGGAGGACTCCCCCCCTCTCCTTGGCGCGCCCCATAGGCAGCCGGCCTCCCCCTTGCTCCTTTATATACGGGGGCAGGGGGGCACCTAAGAACACACTTGATATACGATATTTTAGCCGTGTGCGGTGCCCCCCTCCACCAGATTACACCTCGATAATACCGTCGCGAAGCTTAGGCGAAGCCCTGCGTCGGTGGAACATCATCATCGTCACCACGCCGTCGTGCTGACGAAACTCTCCCTCAACACTCGGCTGGATCGGAGTTCGAGGGACGTCATCGAGCTGAACGTGTGTAGAACTTCGGAGGTGCCGTACGTTCGGTACTTGATCGGTCGGATCGTGAAGACGTTCGACTACATCAACCGCGTTGTAATAACGCTTCCGCTGTCGGTCTACGAGGGTACGTGGACAACACTCTCCCCTCTCGTTGCTATGCATCACCATGATCTTGCGTATGCGTAGGAATTTTTTTGAAATTACTACGTTCCCCAACAGTGGCATCCGAGCCAGGTTTTATGCGTTGATGCTTTGCACGAGTAGAACACAAGTGAGTTGTGGGCGATATAAGTCATACTGCTTACCAGCATGTCATACTTTGGTTCAGCGGTATTGTGAGATGAAGCGGCCCGGACCGACATTACGCGTACGCTTACGCGAGACTGGTTTCACCGTTCGGAGCACTCATTGCTTAAAGGTGACTGGCGGGTGTCTGTCTCTCTCACTTTAGTTGAACCGAGTGTGGCTACGCCCGGTCCTTGCGAAGGTTAAAACAGCACCAACTTGACAAACTATCGTTGTGGTTTTGATGCGTAGGTAAGAACGGTTCTTGCTAAGCCCGTAGCAGCCACGTAAAACTTGCAACAACAAAGTAGAGGACGTCTAACTTGTTTTTGTAGGGCATGTTGTGATGTGATATGGTCAAGACATGATGTGATATAATGTGTTGTATGAGATGATCATGTTTTGTAACCGAGTTATCGGCAACTGGCAGGAGCCATATGGTTGTCGCTTTATTGTATGAGATGCAATCGCCATGTAATAGTTTTACTTTATCACTAAGCGGTAGCGATAGTCGTAAAAGTAATAAGTTGGCGAGACGACAACGATACTACGATGGAGATCAAGGTGTCGAGCCGGTGACGATGGTGATCATGATGGTGCTTCGGAGATGGTGATCACAAGCACGGTGCTTCGGAGATGGAGATCACAAGCACAAGATGATGATGGCCATATCATATCACTTATATTGATTGCATGTGATGTTAATCCTTTATGCATCTTATCTTGCTTTGATTGACGGTAGCATTATAAGATGATCTCTCACTAAAATTTCAAGATAAAAGTGTTCTCCCTGAGTATGCACCGTTGCAAAAGTTCTTCGTGCTGAGACACCACGTGTTAATCGGGTGTGATAGGCTCTACGTTCAAATACAACGGGTGCAAAACAGTTGCACACGCGGAATACTCGGGTTAAACTTGACGAGCCTAGCATATACAGATATGGCCTCGGAACACAGAGACTGAAAGGTCGAGCGTGAATCATATAGTAGATATGATCAACATAGTGATGTTCACCATTGAAACTACTCCATCTCACGTGTTAATCGGTCATGGTTTAGTTGCTTTGGATCACGTAATCACTTAGATGATTAGAGAGATGTCTATCTAAGTGGGAGTTCTTAAGTAATATGATTAATTGAACTGAAATTTATCATGAACTTAGTACCTGATAGTATCTTGCTTGTCTATGTTAATTGTAGATATATGGCCCGTGCTGTTGTTCCGTTGAATTTTAATGCGTTCCTTGAGAAAGCTAAGTTGAAAGATGATGGTAGCAATTACACGGACTGGGTCCGTAACTTGAGGATTATCCTCATTGCTGCACAGAAGAATTACGTCCTGGAAGCACCGCTAGGTGCCAGGCCTCCTGCAAGAGCTACACCAGAAGTTATGAACGTCTGGCAAAGCAAAGCTGATGACTACTCAATAGTTCAGTGTGCCATGCTTTACGGCTTAGAACCGGGACTTCAACAACGTTTTGAACGTCATGGAGCATATGAGATGTTCCAGGAGTTGAAGTTAATATTTCAAGCAAATGCCCGGATTGAGAGATATGAAGTCTCCAATAAGTTCTATAGCTGCAAGATGGAAGAGAATAGTTCTGTCAGTGAGCATATACTCAGAATGTCTGGGTATAATAATCACTTGATTCAATTGGGAGTTCAACTTCCGGATGATTGCGTCATTGACAGAATTCTTCAATCACTGCCACCAAGCTACAAGAGCTTCGTGATGAACTATAACATGCAAGGGATGGATAAGACGATTCCCGAGCTCTTCGCAATGCTAAAGGCAGCGGAGGTAGAAATAAAAAAGGAGCATCAAGTGTCGATGGTCAGTAAAACCACTAGTTTCAAGAAAAAGGGCAAAGGGAAGAAGAAAGGGAACTTCAAGAAGAATAGCAAGCAAGTTGCTGTTCAGGAGAAGAAATCCAAGTCTGGACCTAAGCCTGAAACTGAGTGCTTCTACTGTAAGCAGACTGGCCACTGGAAGCGGAACTGCCCCAAGTATTTGGCGGATAAGAAGGATGGCAAGGTTAACAAAGGTATATGTGATATACATGTTATTGATGTGTACCTTACTAATACTCGCAGTAGCACCTG
This sequence comes from Triticum aestivum, assembly GCF_018294505.1. Classification (NCBI taxonomy): domain Eukaryota; kingdom Viridiplantae; phylum Streptophyta; class Magnoliopsida; order Poales; family Poaceae; genus Triticum; species Triticum aestivum. Next base: position 409,102,146 of record NC_057808.1, read on the forward strand.
GGTATTTGATACTGGTTCTCTTGCTAATATTTGCAACTCAAAACAGGGGCTACGGATTAAGCGAAGTTTAGCTAAGGACGAGGTGACGATGCGCGTGGGAAATGGTTCCAAAGTCGATGTGATCGCCGTCGGCACGCTACCTCTACATCTACCTTCGGGATTAGTTTTAGACCTAAATAATTGTTATTTGGTGCCAGCGTTGAGCATGAACATTATATCTGGATCTTGTTTAATGCGAGACGGTTATTCATTTAAATCAGAGAATAATGGTTGTTCTATTTATATGAATAATATCTTTTATGGTCATGCACCCTTGAAGAGTGGTCTATTTTTAATGAATCTCGATAGTAGTGATACACATATTCATAATGTTGAAACCAAAAGATGCAGAGTTAATAATGACAGTGCAACTTATATGTGGCACTGCCGTTTGGGTCATATCGATGTAAAGCGCATGAAGAAACTCCATACTGATGGAATTTTGGAAACACTTGATTTTGAATCACTTGGTACTTGCGAACCGTGCCTTATGGGCAAGATGACAAAAACACCGTTCTCTGGAACTATGGAGAGAGCAAAAGATTTGTTGGAAATCATACATACAGATGTATGTGGTCCGATGAATATTGAAGCTCGTGGCGGATATCGTTATTTTCTCACCTTCACAGATGATTTGAGCAGATATGGGTATATCTACTTAATGAAACATAAGTCTGAAACATTTGAAAAGTTCAAAGAATTTCAGAGTGAAGTTGAAAATCATCGTAACAAGAAAATAAAATTCCTACGATCTGATCGTGGAGGAGAATATTTGAGTTACGAGTTTGGTCTACATTTGAAACAATGCGGAATAGTTTCGCAACTCACGCCACCCGGAACACCACAGCGTAATGGTGTGTCTGAACGTCGTAATCGCACTTTACTAGATATGGTGCGATCTATGATGTCTCTTACTGATTTACCGCTATCATTTTGGGGTTATGCTTTAGAGACGGCTGCATTCACTCTAAATAGGACACCATCGAAATCCGTTGAGACGACGCCTTATGAACTATGGTTTGGCAAGAAACCAAAGTTGTCGTATCTTAAAGTTTGGGGTTGCGATGCTTATGTGAAGAAACTTCAACCTGATAAGCTCGAACCTAAATCGGAGAAATGTGTCTTCATAGGATACCCAAAGGAGACCGTTGGGTACACCTTCTATCACAGATCCGAAGGCAAGATATTTGTTGCTAGAAATGGATCCTTTCTAGAGAAGGAGTTTCTCTCGAAAGATGTGAGTGGGAGGAAAGTAGAACTTGATGAGGTAACCGTACCTGCTCCCTTATTGGAAAGTAGATCATCGCAGAGATCAGTTTCTGCGACACCTACACCAAGTAGTGAGGAAGTTAATGATAATGATCATGAAACTTCAGATCAAGTTATTACTGAACTTCGTAGGTCAACTAGATCAAGATCCGCACCAGAGTGGTACGGTAATCCTGTTCTGGAGGTCATGTTACTAGACCATGGCGAACCTACGAACTATGAAGAAGCAATGGTGAGCCCAGATTCCGCAAAATGGCTTGAAGCCATGAAATCCGAGATAGGATCCATGTATGAGAACAAAGTATGGACTTTGGTTGACTTGCCCGATGGTCGGCAAGCCATTGAAAATAAATGGATCTTCAAGAAGAAGACTGACGCTGATGGTAATGTTACTATCTATAAAGCTCGACTTGTTGCGAAAGGTTTTCGACAAGTTCAAGGGATTGACTACGATGAGACCTTCTCACCCGTAGCGATGCTTAAGTCTGTCCGAGTCATGTTAGCAATTGCCGCATTTTATGATTATGAAATTTGGCAAATGGATGTCAAAACTGCGTTCCTGAATGGATTTCTGGAAGAAGAGTTGTATATGATGCAACCGGAAGGTTTTGTCAATCCAAAGGGAGCTAACAAAGTGTGCAAGCTCCAGCGATCCATTTATGGACTGGTGCAAGCCTCTCGGAGTTGGAATAAACGCTTTGATAATGTGATCAAAGCATTTGGTTTTATACAGACTTTTGGAGAAGCCTGTATTTACAAGAAAGTGAGTGGGAGCTCGATAGCATTTCTGATATTATATGTGGATGACATATTACTGATTGGAAATGATATTGAATTTCTGGATAGCATAAAGGGATACTTGAATAAAAGTTTTTCAATGAAAGACCTCGGTGAAGCTGCATATATATTAGGCATTAAGATCTATAGAGATAGATCAAGGCGCTTAATTGGACTTTCACAAAGCACATACCTTGACAAAGTTTTGAAGAAGTTCAAAATGGATCAAGCAAAGAAAGGGTTCTTGCCTGTACTACAAGGTGTGAGATTGAGTAAGACTCAATGCCCGACCACTGCAGAAGATAGAGAGAAGATGAAAGATGTTCCCTATGCTTCAGCCATAGGCTCTATCATGTATGCAATGCTGTGTACCAGACCTGATGTGTCCCTGGCTATAAGTTTAGCAGGGAGGTACCAAAGTAATCCAGGAGTGGATCACTGGACAGCGGTGAAGAACATCCTGAAATACCTGAAAAGGACTAAGGATATGTTTCTCGTATATGGAGGTGACAAAGAGCTCATCGTAAATGGTTACGTTGATGCAAGCTTTGACACTGATCCGGACGATTCGAAATCGCAAACCGGATACGTATTTACATTGAACGGTGGAGCTGTCAGTTGGTGCAGTTCCAAGCAAAGTGTCGTGGCAGGATCTACGTGTGAAGCGGAATACATAGCTGCTTCGGAAGCAGCGAATGAAGGAGTCTGGATGAAGGAGTTCATAACTGATCTAGGTGTCATACCTAGTACATCGGGACCAATGAAAATCTTTTGTGATAATACTGGTGCAATTGCCTTAGCAAAGGAATCCAGATTTCACAAGAGAACCAAGCACATCAGAAGACGCTTCAATTCCATCCGGGATTTAGTCCAGGTGGGAGACATAGAAATTTGCAAGATACATACGGATCTGAATGTAGCAGATCCGTTGACTAAGCCTCTTCCACGAGCAAAACATGATCAGCACCAAGACTCCATGGGTGTAAGAATCATTACTATGTAATCTAGATTACTGACTCTAGTGCAAGTGGGAGACTGAAGGAAATATGCCCTAGAGGCAATAATAAAGTATTATATATTTCCTTGTATCATGATAAATGTTTATTATTCATGCTAGAATTGTATTAACCGGAAACATAATACATGTGTGAATACATAGACAAACAAAGTGTCACTAGTATGCCTCTACTTGACTAGCTCGTTAATCAAAGATGGTTATGTTTCCTAGCCATAGACATGAGTTGTTATTTGATTAACGGGATCGCCTCATTAGGAGAATGACGTGATTGACATGACCCATTACGTTAGCTTAGCACCCGATCGTTTAGTATGTTGCTATTGCTTTCTTCATGACTTATACATGTTCCCATGACTATGAGATTATGCAACTCCCGTTTACCGGAGGAACACTTTGTGTGCTACCAAACGTCACAACGTAACTGGGTGATTATAAAGGTGCTCTACAGGTGTCTCCAAAGGTACTTGTTGGGTTGGCGTATTTCGAGAATAGGATTTGTCACTCCGATTGTCGGAGAGGTATCTCAGGGCCCACTCGGTAATGCACATCACTATAAGCCTTGCAAGCATTGTGACTAATGAGTTAGTTGCGGGATGATGTATTACGGAACGAGTAAAGAGACTTGCCGGTAACGAGATTGAACTAGGTATCGAGATACCGACGATCGAATCTCGGGCAAGTAACATGCCGATGACAAAGGGAACAACGTATGTTGTTATGCGGTCTGACCGATAAAGATCTTCGTAGAATATGTGGGAGCCAATATGGGCATCCAGGTCCCGCTATTGGTTATTGACCGGAGAGGTGTCTCGGTCATGTCTACATAGTTCTCGAACCCAAAGGGTCCGCACGCTTAAAGTTACGATGACAGTTATATTATGAGTTTATGTGATTTGATGTACCGAAGGTTGTTCGGAGTCCCGGATGTGATCACGGACATGACGAGGAGTCTCGAAATGGTCGAGACGTAAAGATTGATATATTGGACGACTATATTCGGACACCGGAAGTGTTCCGGAGAAGTTTCGGATTAAACCGGAGTGCCGGAGGGTTACCGGAACCCCCCGGGGAAGTATTGGGCCTTAGTGGGCCTTGAGGGGAGAGAGAGGGCAGCAGCCAGGAGGTGGTGCGCCCCCTCCCAGAGGAGTCCTAGTTGGACTAGGAGAGGGGGGCGCAGCCCCCTTTCCCTCTCCCTCTCCCTCTCTTTCCTTCCCCCCCTTCTTTTCCTAGTAGGACTAGGAAAGGGGAGTCCTACTCCTACTAGGAGGAGGACTCCCCCCCTCTCCTTGGCGCGCCCCATAGGCAGCCGGCCTCCCCCTTGCTCCTTTATATACGGGGGCAGGGGGGCACCTAAGAACACACTTGATATACGATATTTTAGCCGTGTGCGGTGCCCCCCTCCACCAGATTACACCTCGATAATACCGTCGCGAAGCTTAGGCGAAGCCCTGCGTCGGTGGAACATCATCATCGTCACCACGCCGTCGTGCTGACGAAACTCTCCCTCAACACTCGGCTGGATCGGAGTTCGAGGGACGTCATCGAGCTGAACGTGTGTAGAACTTCGGAGGTGCCGTACGTTCGGTACTTGATCGGTCGGATCGTGAAGACGTTCGACTACATCAACCGCGTTGTAATAACGCTTCCGCTGTCGGTCTACGACGGTACGTGGACAACACTCTCCCCTCTCGTTGCTATGCATCACCATGATCTTGCGTATGCGTAGGAAATTTTTTGAAATTACTACGTTCCCCAACAACTACTACCTAACTGATTCCTTTGTGAGAAGGTTTAAAATTACATCCTCGCGCAATTCTCACACTGGTTTATTTGATCTTTATGTTAAATCATATACCATGGACTTAGAAGATTTTAATACTGCTTGTAAACTCCCGCAGTGGGGAAATGTTAGTGAACCTCGCAAATCCGAATATAAAGACTTTCTTGCTAGTATCACTGTGGGGGAATCTAGAGAAATCACACAAGCTACCATAGGGAGCATTCATTTTCCTTCCATACATTATTTTGCTCTGTTTATAAATAGATGCATTAACGGTAAAGATGAGGCTTGTCACATGTGCGTTCCAGATCTTAGTGTCCTCAAGAGTGCAGTATTAGGAGATAAACAATATAACTTGGGGGCCATTGTTGCATGAAGGTTCCATCTTAACAGTACAAGTGGAGATTGTTTGGTGGAATTTATGCGACTCGTGTAGCTAATTATCTTGATGTACCTGTTGGGATATTACTACTGGGCGTAAACCGGCCAGGAGAGGCCGGGTTAACCGCATAGTGGTTCACTATATCTGAAGCCCATGAAGACAAAGACGGTGATGCTTTGTGAAGGCCCAGGGCCCAAAGCCAGTTCAAGGCCTGTAGACATAAACCAGCATTGATATGTAAACTTGTGTTGTAAGATAGAAAGAGCAGAGACCGAGCCGGACACGTTTATGAGCCGGCCTCGGGATTCTGTAAACCGACGGCCGTCAACCCATGTATATAAGGGGATGACCCGGCGGCGGTTTAGAACAACAGACAACAACTCGAGACTCAGGCAAAGCGTATTCGCTCCCTGGTCATCGAAACCCTAGCAATTCCACAACAACTGGATTAGGCTTTTACCTTCACCATAAGGGGCCGAACCAGTATAAACTCTCTGCGTCCCTTGTCCGCTTTAAACCCTTTAAGCTAACCCGTCGCGATGGCTCCACGACTAAGTCCTTTCCTTAGGACATCTGCCGTGACAAAACCACGACAGTTGGCGCCCACCGTGGGGCTATCGCACGATGGTTTCGAGTTCTTAGAGGGCAGCTTCGAAGGACTCAAGGGCTACGCTGTGGGCCGGATGACCAAGAGTCATCGTGGCAAGCTCTACATCGACGACGCAGGCTGGGGCCCCGAGGCCGGCTCAATCGAGTATGGGTACCGGGTCCCCTTCGGCGGCATACACGTTTTCATTGGTAAGATCGGTGAACCGGGCCCTGAGCCCGACATCTGCACCGACCTCGTCGAGATGGCTCAGCGTGCGAGATCTGCCCGGGTTAAGCCTGTCATGAAGCGTGCCTTCGTGGAGTCATCCACGGAGGGGAATCTGAGGACAAATCGGAATCCGGGGGTGAAACCGTCGTTTATTCCCGCGACGAGTCATCGACCGGAGACACCGAGTCGTTATATCAGTTGCAAGATGGCCAAATTGGGGGCTGTTCCGATGGCGACAGTATTCGGGAGCCCTTTGATCCACCAAATCGGGTTGCGATCTTCATGGCTGGTACACAGCCAGCGCTCCACTCTTCGACCGCAGCGGCGGTGATTTTCGGATCAGCAGCGGCGACAGCGGCCGGGGCAGGAGGCCCTGTGCGACCGCTGGCTCAGGTTTTATCTGATTTGTTTGACGCTTTGGCAACACTGATGGCGGAGGTTAATCCGGCGAATCCGGATGAGCATACTGCGAAGATTGCAAAGGTGAAGGATCAGATCATGCAGGCTAAGGCCGATTTGGCAGCAGAGGATGCCAGGATGACTGCAGAACGGGCCGCATTAGATGCATAGGCCTATCGGCTTATGTTGGATCAGAGTGCGTCAAACGACGTTATGAGAAGAAGGTACCGGTCTCACTTGCCGCCGGTTTATGACGCCAGGAACCTCTTCAATACCCCAGGAGCAGGGACCAGTAATCCGCCAGTAGTAAATCGGACAGAGGCACCTGAAACAGGAGCGCCGGTTCAGCCACGTCCGACAGATCCACCTTGTCAAAACCTCGTCCCATCGCAGCACGTCCCAACACCGCCGGGCCACTACTCTAACCCGATGGATAACATTGTCGCGGCCGCTTCACGACTGGCGGCCCTCCCGATCGAAGGCGAGTCCCCAGTAGCGGTTGAGACACAACGGGCTAGGGAGCTCCTTCAGACAGCTTTAACTCAGCAGCAGGCTTATTCATATAGTCGTGAAAGAATCCATTCTACTCTCCGCCCAAGCCGGAGCTACAGCAGGCGTATAGATGAACCGGCCGTGTCAAGCAGTGCGCAAAACCGTGATCCGCCCTATAGCCATAACCCGGCGGGTGGTGGCGGTGATGCTCAGGATGTGGTGAATCGCGCTAGAGCTCGTCGAGAGGCCGAGTTAGCAGCACAACATGAGGCCCGCCAACTTACTACGGTTCGTCCAACCACGTCGGTGGAACCAGGGGTTACTTCCAGCTCTTTGGGAGTGTTGTGTCTCGTCCCAGCGCTGCGCAACGTGCGCCTGCCCAAGGATTTCAATGGCCCACATAAAGTGCCGAATTACACCACCAATTTATCCCCCGAGTCATGGGTTGAAAGCTATGAGATGGCAATGGAGATGCTGGATGTGGACGATGCGGCGTGCGCTAAATACTTTACCATGATGTTGGAAGGAACGGCTTGCACTTGGTTGAAAAACTTGCCAGCTAACTCCATTGGGTCATGGGCCGAGCTGAGGGCCCGGTTCATCCAGAATTTCAAGGATACATGCAAGCAGCCCATGTCAACTGTGGACTTAGCAGCCTGTGTCCAGGAGGAAGGAGAATCGACAACCCATTGGGTGCGCCGGGTTTCGGAGATTTTGCATTCATCGGACCGCATCAACGCTGATACAGCAGTTTTGACATTGGAAGGCAATTGCCGGTTTGCACCTCTAAAGTTGAAGTTGGGACGGCTCAAACGTCACTGTAATGACATGGGGACTCTCATGGCCGCTCTGGTGAAGTATGCCGACTCTGATAGTACCAAGGATCCCGAGTCTGACGATGATAAGACAGGGAAGGGAAAGAAGAGCAGCAACACAAAGGGGCAGCAACATAACCCGTCGAGTCATGGAAACAGCGGTAAGCGTAAAGCAGATAATAGTTTAGACTTTGTGGCTAATACAAACGCGCAGGACAAGGGCCAGCGGCGTAAAGGTAAACTGCCCTGGCGTAGTGGAGGACCAAGCCCTAATCCGGAGCACCTGTCTTATCTGTTAAACCAGCCTTGCCCAAAACACGGGTCGCAGGAGAAACCAGCCACGCACCTCTGGAAGGATTGTTATATCATGCAGGAGTTAAAAAATTCTGATTTTTTCGGTATGATCATGGACCGGGTGGCAGTTCAGGCCCCGGATCTCATGGTTCGGGTTACGGTGGAGGCAGGTCCGATTCAGGTTTTCACGATAATCAGAATGGGCATGGCAATCAAGGCAATCAGGGCAACCAAGGTGGTTATAATCATCAGGGAAATCAGCAGCAACAGCAGCAGTCGGGTTACCAGAGCAACCCGAAGCAGCTAAATAGCGGGCAGTATCATGTCTTCACCACTAGCCTGGACAAGCGCGATCAGAAGCTTCGTAAAAGGGCAGTGAATTCCGTTGAACCGGCGGTGCCCCGTTATCTATGCTGGTCTGAGTAGCTTATTGTGTGGAGCAGAGAGGATCATCCACCCCGAGTTGATAATCCGGGTCATCTGGCGTTGGTGGTTGCACCTCAGGTGGGAGGTTATAAGTTCACCAAAGTACTCATGGATGGAGGGAGTAGTATCAACATCCTCTACTATGAAACTTTCCGTCGCATGGGGTTAACAGATAAAAATCTTAAACTGTCCAACACGGTCTTCCATGGTGTGGTGCCTGGTAAATCGGCATATCCAGTTGGTAAGATAGCTCTGGAGGTTGCGTTTGGTGATGAGCACGATTCAAGATCAGAGACGTTGAACTTTGAGGTGGTGAAAATTAAGAGCCCATATCATGCCCTGTTTGGACGGCCGGCTTATGCTAAGTTCATGGCAAGGCCCTGTTATGTCTATCTGCAGCTCAAGATGTCAGGTCATAAGGGGACTATCACAGTGCACGGGAGCCGCAAGATCGCTTTGGAATGTGAAGAAGGTGATGCGGCATATGCCGAGTCGGTTTGTGCAACAGAAGAGTTGAAGTTCTACAAGGATAATGTTGATCCGGCGGATATGACTTCTTTGAAAAAGCCAACTACAGAGCACGAACCGGCCTTGAAGTTTAAATCGGCTGATGAGACTAAGCTTGTTGATTTCGTTCCTGGCGATTCATCCAAGCAGTTTAGCATCAGCGCTAACTTAGATCCGAAATAGGAAAGCGCGCTCATCGAGTTCATCCGTGAGAACCGGGACATCTTTGCATGGAAACCTTCTGACATGCCAGGTGTACCGAGGGAACTCGCCGAGCACACACTTAATGTGCATCCCAAGTTTAAACCAGTCAAGCAGTTTCTTCGCCGGTTCAATGAAGAAAGACACAAAGCTATTGGTGAGGAGGTAGCCAGGCTCTTAGCGGCTGGGTTTATCATCGAAGTGTTTCATCCTGAGTGGTTGGCTAATCCGGTTCTAGTACTTAAGAAGAACGACACTTGGCGTATGTGTGTGGACTATACATATCTCAACAAGGCTTGCCCAGCAGATCCTTTTGCCCTCCCGCGTATTGATCAAATCATTGATGCTGCGGCGGGTTGTGAGCGTTTGAGCTTTCTGGATGCGTATTCTGGTTATCATCAGATCAAAATGGCAGTTAAGGACCAGGAGAAGACAGCCTTCATAACTCCCTTTGGAGCCTTCTGCTATGTGTCAATGCCCTTTGGGCTCAAGAGTGCCCAGGCGACTTATCAGCGCTGTGTGCAGAATTGTCTTCATGATCAGACCGGTCGCAATGTTCATGCTTATGTGGATGATATTGTGGTAAAATCTAGACAAAAGGAGACATTGATAGATGACTTGAAGGAGACCTTGGATAACCTGCGGGTTTATAAAATGATGCTTAATCTGGCCAAGTGCGTTTTTGGTGTACCGGCAGGCAAGCTCTTGGGCTTTCTGGTATCTAACAGAGGCATCGAAGCTAATCCAGAGAAAATCAAGCCTATCACTTCTTTGGCTAAACCGAAGTGTATTAATGATGTTCAATGCCTGGCGGGCCGGATTGCCGCGTTGAGCCGGTTTATCAGTCGCCTTGGGGAGAAGGCCATCCCTTTATATCAGATGCTGAAGAAGACGGATAACTTTGTCTGGAGTGACGCCGCCAATGAAGCATTTGAGGACTTAAAGCGGCAGCTGGCTAATCCATCGGTTCTTGCTGCTCCTGTTGATAAAGAGCCATTATTGCTATATGTGGCAGCTAACGCACGGGCTATTAGCGTGGCTATTGTGGTGGAGCGCAAGGAGGCCGGGAAGGAATACCCGGTTCAGCGGTCGGTTTATTACATCAGTGAGGTACTTATTGAATCCAAGCAAAGGTACCCGCATTGGCAGAAGCTGGTATATGGAGTTTTCATGGCAAGCCGGAAGCTTAAACAATATTTGCAAGGTCATCCCATCACGGTGGTCAGCTCTGCTCCTTTGGGGGATAATCCAGAACAGGGAAGCAACTGGCCGGATTGCTAAGTGGGCTATTGAGCTTGGGCCTCACGGGTTAAAATACATACCCCGAACGGTGATCAAATCTCAGGCACTCGTGGATTTCATCAATGATTGGACAGAACTACAAGCGCCGGAAGAGAAGCCGGATCATACTTATTGGACTATTCATTTTGATGGGTCCAGGCAATTGGAGGGCTCGGGGGCTAGAGTCGTTTTAACTTCCCCACGAGGTGATATGTTTTGTTATGTTCTTCGTTTAATGTTCCCTTGCACTAACAATGCAGCTGAATATGAGGCTTTACTCCATGGTCTTCGAATGGCTAAAGAAATGAATCTCAGTCGAGTTAAGTGCTTTGGTGATTCAGACCTAGTGGCTCAACAAGTGTTCGGCACTTGGAACTCCAAGGACCCACTCATGGCGGCATATCGTCGTGAGGTAGATATTGTCGCGGGTCACTTCAAAGGTTATCAGGTGGATCATGTGGACCGGCGGAAGAATGAAGCGGCGGACGCTTTAAGCCGCTTGGGTTCCCAATGTAAACCGGTTCCACCTAATGTCTTTCTGGATGTGCTGCATAATCCGTCCGTCAAGCTCCCTGGTGAAGAGGATTTGGCTGTTCCTGATCCGGAGGCTCAATTGGTGGTGGCTCTTCATGTTATTCCGGATTGGACGGTTCCATATTTGGCGTATATGAACCGGGCGAGTTACCAGAAGACGAAACTTCGGCCAGGCAGATAATCCGGCGGTCCAAGTCCATGACTATTATCAATGGAGAGTTACATCATTGCAGTGTAACAGGGGCGTTTCAACGTTGTGTATCCCCTGAAGAAGGCCGTGAAATTCTGCATGAGATCCACGAAGGAGATTGTGGTCACCACGCCAGTTCAAAATCGCTGGTAGCCAAGGTATTTCGTCACGGTTTCTATTGGTTGACGGCTCATGCTGACGCCGAGGACTTGGTCAAAAGGTGTGATGGATGTCAAAAGTTCTCATGATGGGCTCATGTACCGGCTCAAGAGTTGAGGATGATTCCAATTACTTGGCCGTTTGCGACTTGGGGGCTCGATATGGTTGGACCCTTTAAGAGATCCAAGGATAAGAAGACCCACCTTCTGGTGGCGGTTGATAAGTTCACTAAGTGGGTGGAGGTAGAGCCAGTCAGTAAGTGTGATGCAGCTACGGCGGTTCAATTCATCAAAAAGGTGATCTTCCGGTTTGGCTTTCCACACAGCATTATAACAGATAATGGTACCAATCTGTCAAAAGGTGCCATGAAGGAATTCTGTCAACGTGAGCACATCCGGATTGACGTATCATCAGTGGCTCACCCCCAGTACAATGGTCAAGCGGAGAGGGCCAACCAAGAGATCCTGAGAGGCATCAAACCCCGGCTTATGGTTCCTTTGCAACGGATGTCGGGTTGTTGGGTTGAGGAGTTACCTTCCGTGTTATGGAGCATCAATACCACACCCAACAGATCGACGGGGTACACACCTTTTTTCATGGTTTATGGAGCGGAGGCGGATCTTCCTAGTGACATCCGTCATGACTCGCCCCATGTGGCGGCATATGTCGAAGCTGACAATGAGAAGGCGCGGCAGGAAGCTCTCGACTTGTTAGATGAGGAGCGTGACATGGCAGCAGCCTGTTCGGCGATTTACCAGCAAGATCTGCGTCATTATCACAGCCGTCGGGTTAGAACCAGAACCTTTCAAGAAGGTGATTTGGTGCTCCGACTCATCCAGGATCAGACGGATATGCACAAGTTATCACCCCCTTGGGAAGGACCCTTTGTGGTCAGCAAGAATCTACACAACGGGTCATACTACCTAATAGATGTTCGAGAGCGTAAAGACTCACGTAAATCGGAGGAGGAGACCCACCGGCCGTGGAATATCGCTCATCTTCGGCCCTACTATACTTGAGCCATAGGCTCTGCTTTTGTACATAGTTATGACAATGTATATATTATGATCAATAAAATAAACCGGAACCTCAGCTAAAGCGGGGTATCTGTTGTTTTTCTTACATCATGTGTGGTTACATGGGGCTTCTGTTTATAAAGCGGCGTCCGGTTTACCCCTTGATTCAGCTTACCAAAGCTTTATACAATATCACTTGGGGGCTTGGTCGTATCCGAACCATAGCTACACCTCTTGATCGGTGCAATGCCACAACATCACTTGGGGGCTTGGTCATATCCGAACCATAGTCACACCTCTTGATCGTCTCAAAGCCAAATTACTCAGGGGCCAAAGAGAGTGTTGTAAAACAACAACTCAAACATAGGCACCCACTGAGCACAGCTCAAAATGTTACTTGGGGACTCTTTGCTGTCGCAATGAACAAAGAATCTACACCTGTAATAGGCTATCAAGCCATGGCTTGGAAGCCTGGTGTATACACCTAAAACCCCGGGTTAGCCTGCCTTTTTAAGTAAGTCACTCCGCCCAGGTAAACCTGGTATGACCCATCGAACTTTGACAAGTTACTCTGATAAGACCCTGAACTTGTCAAGTTAAATTGATGATTGGTTAAGGATTGAGGACCATCTTAAAAGGCTTTGTAAAATGGTTTAACTCAGTGGCCTGGCAGCCCATGAAAAGCCTCGAATTTGGGGCCTGGCAGCCCGTGAAAAGTCTCGACTACAAGGGTTTCATTTGCTAAGTTTTTCTCCTTGGATGAGACTTCTAATGTTTTGATGAACCGGCGTTCGTTAAACCGGTTTGACTTTCAACTGCAAGTTGTCAGTACATAATCACTTATAACCCGGAGTTTCTTAACCCGGTCTGGTTTCGACTCAAAGTCGCCAGTATTGAATAAACCGGTGTTTATCACAACCCGGAACGGTTTTATCGTAAACCGGCATAATATGACAGGAGTTATTAATACTCCGGGTTAGGGTTATTACCCTCACTACAACAGTTCGTCAGCCAACATTATGACTCAAGGTCACAGGTATCAATTATTTTCATATTTGATCATCTTTTTACAGCCTCGGTTATAAACCCTGGCTATATATTTGGGCATCATGACCCGTCCGGCGGTAAACCGCCAGGACACTATCTACTTTTTTTGTGCAGGAATAGCTTGAGTAAATCGCTATGGATTATGCGCATCATATGTCTTAAGCATGTCGGATTAACAAATATCAGGCACAAATAAATATGCACGAAGGCATAACAGACCAAGTGTTTTTACTAGCCTATTACAAGGCGTTTCCATGCCCAAAAGGATAATTGTTTTTCAAATAAGTGTTGCAGCACGGGGAAGACTAAACCGGCCTCCGGATTATGATTGGTCACCAGCTTGACCTGACGGCTGCGGATCATCTTGCACCGGTTCATCCTCTTCGTCTCTACCCAACGGCTGGAAGTCAATAGTTGTCCAGTCGATCCCAGTTAAAGCTTGGAACACAGCTTCGTCTCTTATAAGGGTGGACGGTTCAATGTCAGGGGCATAAGTGTGCTTACGGATTGGAGGGATCAGGTTTTGAGCCTCAGGAGTTGGTGCAGCAACCCGTTTGTTATTGGTGTCATAACTCGCCTGATAAAATGAAAGATCAGCCTCTTCAGCAAGTTGACAAGCCAGTGGACGTACTTCCCGGTTTATGGCGCAGAGATCTTCAGTGCCAAATTCTGATCCGTCTTCTTTTAAGCTTGGGTAGCCTTTAGCCACGTCCGCCGGATCAAGATCAGGCACCCATGCTTTTGCCCGGGTTAGTGCGGTCAGAGCGCCAGCCCTTGCAGCAGATCTCTTTAGCTCTTCTACCCGGGCAGGCAGCATAGATAGCCTGTCTAAGGTATCCTTGATTAACGTCAGGGGCAGCTTATTGTGAGAAGCGGTGCAGATAATTCGTTGCGCGCCGGTATACAGTTGCTCTATCAGTGTGTAGGCAGCCTTCAGCTTCTTCTGAACATCAGAGCCCAGATGACTAATGCGAGTTCCTGCATCATTACAAACATCAGTAAACCGGTAACGCATGGGAAGATATGTTGAAAGTATAAAGCATGGATGCTTACCGAACACAGCAGCAGTCATGGCATGTATCTGCCGCTTTACGCCAGTCAGCTCATCTACCACTGGTTTAAGAGCTGCTTCTGCGTCCACGGCTCTTTTTCGCAAAGCGGATTTTTCTGTCTCCTAATGCGCCCGCTCGTTGTTGAAGCTCTCTTTCAGTTTCTCCATAGCGTCTAAAGCGCTGGTCAACTCTTCCTTGGCTTTAGAGGTTTCGGCTTGCTGAGATTTTATGTTCTCTTGCAGATCAGTGGTTTGGGCTTCCTTTTTGCTCAGCTCAGCCTATAACAGACAGAAGCATAATGAGTTGGTAATACATGTTTGAAGTATCAAGCACATAACAAGTTATGCACCTGATACTTGGGGGCTAATGCATATTTGCTTGTTCTACAAGTCCCAAGCATAATACAAGTATTACTCTTGGCACTTGGGGGCTAATGTATGTTTGCTCAAAGTACTCATCTGGGAAGTCTTTTAAAAGACCCGGTTCATCTTTATAAAGTTAAACCGGCCCTTGGGGGCTACACCGATGAAAAAGATGCAGTGTTGCAAATATAAAGTTATTACCAAGTCCCGGTTTAGATTGGTATCATAAACCGTCACTTGGGGGCTACTGGAGTTGATATTTCAAAATGGACATAAGAGAAATAGTTGTGTGGTTACCTCATATCGCTCTTTCATCAGATTTACTAAACCGGCTTCATAATCACGACTGGTGTACAGACGGTTTAAGAAGCCAGGGTGAATGTCTTGTGCCTTGAGATGAGCGTAGCTGGATAAATCGGTGCTCCATTTGCCTTTGCCCATAGCAGAAAGTTCATCCTTGGCGCTATGCTTGGATAAAGCGACTGGATTGCCAGGAGCAGTGTGGCTGACACCGGTAATCATAACATCATCCTCTTTATTATCAGCAGCCTTCACGGGAGTTGGCGGTTTATCGGTAGCCTTGGCTGGACTGGCCGATTTGTAATCAGATCGGACTGGGCTGGTCGGTTTGTCAGCATGGCCTGTGGTGTCAATTTCTACTTGTTCAGTAAACAAGTCATGGTCTTGAGGCGGTGGATCATTAAGCATGGCATCAGCATCGGTTTCTTCAGGGTCTGGAGTTTTTTCCGGTTCAACAGCCATGTTATCATCAGCCGGTTTATTCAACCGAGCCTTGTTGCTGGGTCTAGGCTTGGCGCTGAGAAAAATAAGCATGAGGATCAGTACAGTATGTAAAAACAACACATCAAGGATAAAAATTAAAGGTATGACTCACCCAGGAACCATTTTGAGGGGTGGAAGCTTTGTGGCTGATGACTCGCCAGAAGATGAGTGGGAAGTGCCCTGATAATTTGAATCAAACGGGTTAAGTGGCTGACAAAAACAACCCGTCTTAGGGCAAGTAGTGTCAAGAGTGTAAGAGACCTCTGATCGGCGTTTTCGAACCGGAGTATTCGGTAAACCGGCGGAGGTAACTACCTGGCCACTGTGCCGGGTTGTGTGACGAGCTTCGTGTTGCTGCGTCTTCAAAAGAAAGTTTGGGTCCAAGTAAGCAAGGGGGTGAGAAAATTTTACTTTCCGGTTTGCTCGACGGATTTTTGATGTGGGCAAAGGATCTGAATCAGAGGAAAGAATGATTACTCTACATCATCAGCTTGACTGCCTTCAGTGTCGTCCTGATAATAATCATTGTCAATGAGGTGTATGAAAAATGAACTAAGAGAGTCAAGTTCTACCTCTGAGTCCGGATTAGCTACATCGGCATCAGTGTTTGCATCAGAAGACGCAGTGGTCCTTTTCTTGGCAGGTTTTTTTAATAACCTTGGTCTTTGGGCGAAGTGGTTTTGCCGGTTTGTCTTGCGGTTTTGCCGGTTTGTCTTGTGGTTTTTTATTCCAGAACGGATCGTCACCCTGTCAATAATAGACAAACTTTTAGAGAATATTTTGAAAGAAGCAACTTACGGCAAGGAGGTTATACAATTCTTACAGATGGCGGTTTGTTGAAGGAGCAGAAGGGACTTAGTCTGGTCTGGCCGCAGACGGCTTCAGGTTCATTCAACATTTTCTTGACAGCCTTAGTAATTTCAGCCTCTGTCAGTTGAATATTAATGTGCCGTTGAGGGTCGGTCAAACTCCCTATGTATTCACACATCAAGCTGGGGCGCCAGCTTAAGGGTAGAACGCTCCAGCCGATCCAGCAACGAGCAAAATCAACACCTGTTAAACCGTTTTCCATAAAGACTATAAGCTTCGACAGCTATGGGGCATAGATGGCCCTTTCCTTTGCTGTTAACCTCTGAGGAAAAGGATGTGTATTGCTAAGGTGGTGAGGGCGATAACCCGACAGGGGGTTTTCATCAGTTGGAGATATATCCTTGCAATAAAACCAAGTCTGGTTCCACTCTTTGGGGTGGCTGTGAAGCTTGGCATGAGGGAAAGTGACTTCCTTCCTTTTCTGAACCGCCATGCCGCCCAATTCAGTATTGGGTCGATCCGTGAACTCTATGCGATGGTTTAAGTGAAAGAAATCCCTAAACAGTTCAAATGTAGGTTCCTCTTGCAGATAAGCCTCACAGAAGACTTGGAAGTGGCAGATGTTGGTCACAGAATTTGGACCGATGTCCTGAGGGTGAAGCTGAAAACTAGCCAGCACATCTCGGAAGAATTTTGAATCGGGAGGGCTAAAGCCTCGACCCAGATGGTCAGCAAAAATGACTACCTCTCCATCCTTGGGTGTAGGAGGATTTTCCGGGCCAGGGGCCCTCCAGTGGATGACATCTTTCCTGGCTAAAGCGCCCGTTGCGACGCATCTGTTTAAATGATCTTCCGTGACCCGGGAAGGAACCCAATTGCATTCATAGACTTGTTTGGCCATTTCAACGAAGGCTGAAACATGATTTTTACCGGTTTAAAGATTTATAATGCATAGTATAAAGCGATGCAAGTTAAGGCAGAGATGTACACAGACATGGGAGATGTACAAAGATAAAGCGGCTTGGCGGTTCAACATGGGACTAATGGTACCTACCGGATTATCAGTTTTCTATGAGATTAAACCGCCAATTCTGGAATATAAGGTACAGATCTAAAAGTACTTGAGTAAGGGAAAAACAAGTTTCGCAGTTTGATGTGATAAATTTCAGATCTGCGGCATGACAGAAAACTAGAAAAAAATCAGACCTAATTTCAAGTGCTTGAACACTTCAGCAAAGTTCAGATGAGTTTTGTGTAAAGAAGCAGATCTAACAAATAAAAAAGGGGGTTATGGCTACGGCCGCGTAAGAAATATCGGATCCAGCTAGTCGTTTGTGCTAATGAAAAGAACAGGGAAGAACGGCGGCGGAGCTTTGATAGACTCCGATGAACATTGAAACCCTAATGGTGGATCTAGAGCGAGGAGAAGAAGAACTCACTGATGATGAGGGAACAGCGGAGGAGCGCCGCGCTTCTCTGGTCCGGTCAGGTTGATGCAGCGGCCATTGTTGAGGCGGAAACGAAGGTCGACGGCAGCGGCAGAGTTCCAAAGGTCGGGCGGCGCAAGGAAGGAGATGATGCGAAGAGGCACGGGGGGGAATGGAAAGCCCCCTGGCCCTATTTATAAAGGCAAAAGGATAAGTGTCAGGCGCGAAAATCGAGGAGCCCAAAATTTGGATATGAGGCGGAGCTGTCGCCTTGATCGTCGGAGGCTCATTAATAAAAGTGAGCTTTATGCAATTTTTAATAACAGGTGACATCATGGCGGTTTATCATGATCCTAGAAGATGACATCATGGCGGTTTACAAGATCATGTGAAGGTGCTGAAGAAGAAATTTTCTTAAGTATTGAGGATTGACATGAACCAGTTCAAATCAATCTGGGGCCTCATGTTGGGGATATTACTACTGGGCGTAAATCGTCCAGGAGAGGCCGGGTTCCCCATAGTGGTTCACTATATCTGAAGCCCATGAAGACAAAAATGGTGACGCTTTGTGAAGGCCCAGGGCCCAAAGCCGGTTCAAGGCCTGTAGACATAAACCGGCATTGATATGTAAACTTGTGTTGTAAGATAGAAAGAGCAGAGACCGAGCTGAACACGTTTATGAGCCGACCTCGGGATTCTGTAAACCGATGGGCGTCAACCCATGTATATAAGGGGACGACCCGGCAGCGGTTTAGAACAACAGACAACAACTCGAGACTCAGGCAAAGCGTATTCGCTCCCTGGTCATCGAAACCCTAGCAATTCCACAACAACTGGATTAGGCTTTTACCTTCACCGCAAGGGGCCGAACCAGTATAAACTCTCTACGTCCCTTGTCCGCTTTAACCCCTTTAAGCTAACCCATCGCGATGGCTCCACGACTAAGTCCTTTCCTTAGGACATCTGCCGTGACAAAACCACGACAGTACCCATACATGAAAATGATATGGAGTTACCTCCTGCTTATCTAGATTATAATGCTATGGTTCGCCATCAGTTTGTTGAGAGGAATGAACAGTTCCTCCAGTACCGACCAATCTTTGACAGACGTCGCACTATCCATGTTGCTCTCCTTGCTCTTACCTTCTTTGACTTTCAGGCAAAAAGGAGATATGTTATAACTAGGGAGGAGGCGAACGAGTATGAAAGGAGGACGGAGGCAGCTCGCCTCCAAGCTGCAGCTCGTCGGGCAGTAGCTGTTGCATCTCAGTACGACCCTAGCTACGACTTTGGATATCCGCCAGGCCAACCGTGGCCATAAACCAACTTAGGCCAAAAGCCTAAGCTTGGGGGAGTACGTATTTCTCACCGATATTACATTCATGTTCACACACTCATTCTAGTTGTCGGTGCTCATACTTTTTCATTGTACTATCCATGTTAGTTTATTTTCTTGTCTAAGCTTTCTTCTTGTGTGTTTGAAAAACCTTAAGAAAAACCCAAAAAAATAGTTATAGCTTTTAGCTAGTTTACTTTCTATGCCTCTAGTAGTAGTAATGAAAAGAAAATCCAAAAAGATTTCTCGTTCTTCTTTTGTTTGTTGGGAGCTTTCCCGTGTAAATAGTTTTATTTGTTTTCTTTGGGGGTCGAGAGGAGAAGACCATGATGAAAATGTTGAGTGGCTCTCATATGCATTATTGTTGATAAAACCAAGAGCCCATATTACTTTGTCTTCTCCCTTGTATTAAATGTTTGCAGATTCCAACTTAGTCCAATGCACGTGCACTATTATTATTATCTAAACCGTTCGGTCGTGCGAGTGAAAGGCAATAATGACGATATATGATGGACTGATTGAGATGAGAGAAGCTGGTATGAACTTGACCTATCTTGTTTTTGCGAATATGATTAGTTCATTGTTCCTGATTCAGCCTATTATGAATGAAACATGTTTGCAATGACAGTTAGAGATTATAGTTGCTCATGCCATGCTTAATTAGCTAGGAGTTTATAATGGTTTACCTTGCGTGCCAACATGCCATAAAAATGGTTGTGATGTGGTATGATAGGGTGGTATCCTCCTTTGAACGATTCGACTGGCTTGACTTGGCACATGTTCACGCATGTAGTTGAAACAAAATCAACATAGCCTCCACGATATTTATGTTCATGGTGATTTATATCCTACTCATGCTTGCACTCATTGTTGATTAATCTTAATGCATGTTCATGACTGTTGTCGCTCTCTAGTTCGTCGCTTCCCAGTCTCTTTCTAGCCTTCACTTGTACTAAGCGGGAATACTGCTTGTGCATCCACTTCCATAAACCCCAAAGTTATTCCATATGAGTCCACCATACCTTCACTACAAAAAAATACACTTCTGTGATGATACGTGTTTGTCACAGTAGGTCACGTTTTCTGTCATGCATGTACATCCATGACAAATTTATGACAGAATCAAGATAGTCATACCTGTGCTGTCGTAGAAGTGTTCCATGACATTACCAAAATTATCATCATGGAAGTGTCCACTTCCATGATGATAAATTGCGCGTCACAGAAGTGCTTTCTTCATGGGTGACCGACACGTGGCATCCACCGTAACGGAACGCCGTTAAGCTATCGGGTCCAGTTTTGGATCCGATAACCCGTTAACAGCCCGGACCAATGGGGATTTTCCACGTGTAAAATCATCATTGGCCAGAGGAAACACGTGTTGCCTCACCATTGGGACATATGTCATCCACTCATTGGACAGGAGGCGCCTATGATAGGTCGACACGTGGGAAGGCCCAACAGTGGCCCATTCCGGTGAAAAAGGCCGGCCCAGTAAAAAATAGCAGGCCGACCCATATAAGGCCTACTTGTGTCAGGTCCATTTAAGCCCAGGGCCCATACGAGATGTGCCAATTCGGCCCGTCAACGGCCCGTTAAAGATTTGACACCATTGCAGCCCATCGTCAGTTCGAGCCCATTAACAGCCCGCTATATATTTGGGCTCAATATCGGCCCGATGAGATTTCGACCTGTTAACGGCCCATTCAGTGGATGGGCCATTTTTCACGATGTACATCTTTCGGCCTTTTAGCGACCCATTTAAATGTTGGGCTAATTTCCAGCCAGGTGTGTCTTTCAGCCTGTTGACGGCCCATAAATCAGTTGGGCCATTTGTAGTCGGACCTGAGTTTCGGCCTTTTAGCGACCATTTAAGTGTTGGGCCAATTTCCGGCCCGGTGTGTCTTTCAGCCTAGTGACGGCCCATATATCTCTTGGGCCATTTGTAGTTGGACCTGAGTTTTGGCCTTTTAGCGACCCATTTAAGTGTTGGGCCAATTCCCGGCCCTGTGTGCCTTTCAGCCTGTTAACGGGCCATAAATGAGTTGGGCCATTTATAGTCGAACCTGAGTTTTGGCCTTTTAACGGCCCATGCCCTTCATGGTCCAATACCAGCCCGGTTTCTGTTTCGGCCTGCTAAAGGCCCACAACACAGTTGGGCCATTTACAATATGACCTGACTTTCGGCCTCTTAGCAGCCCATGCTCTTCATGGTCCTGTACAAGCCCGCTGTCTCTTTCGGCCTGCTAAAGGCCCACAGTATAGTTGGGCCATATGTAGCCCAAACTTAGTAACGGCCTGTTAACGGCCCGTGAAATCAATTGGGCCCACCTGTTGCCCGCTTCGATGTCAGCCTGTTAACGACCCGGGAGTTAAGAGGGCCGACCATTAACTTTCGGCCTGGTAACGGCCCATTAACTTAATGGGCCCACTAAAGTTCGTACATGTCTTTAGGCTAAATTAGATAATTTGAGCCCATTACGACGAGCAATTATGCACAGGACCAAAACCGGTCAAGCAAAGGTACGGCATATAGGGAAAAACTTTGCACATCCAGCATATATTACAGGAAATTACATCCACTGGGCAATCAAAGATTGATGCCAGTGCAAATAAATGAACAGAACCTAACAATCTACAACGTCACAATCTGCAACCTCAGCACGGATGACGCCCATAAGCACGTGGGCAAGTTCTTGCTGCTTTGCTACACTGTCTCTGAAAACATTGATCAGTTGTTGTGTCGCACGACTCTGCACCTCTGATTCCTCCACCATTCCATCATTCCTTCAGCCATTAATTGGTTCACAAACATACATTTTTTCCATTGCATTCGAGACAGAGGATACTGAACAGATTCAGATGGCGATTTTGGCAGGCTTGTATTATTGATAGTAGAGAGTGTCTCGACCACTGCATCATAACATAAATTAGGAGGGGAACCAAACAGATTAATCATGAGTTATTGGCATATTACCTAGCCTAGATTTATTGGAAAGAAACAATGGGGTTGCCTTGCTGTTTTCAGAGTTTGTCTTCTTATCTTCAGCAGCCTGCACCAAATTAAGACACTAGCATCGCTATCATTGGCCAAGTTAGATGATAGGAAAGCAACATTGGCACAACGAACGTTTGGGCAACTAGCCAACACCAAATTAACACAATATGGCACAGCTATCATCTGCCAGGTAAGGTGATATGAAAGCAACATTGACACAATGAATGAATGGGCAACCAGAGCAGCACTACAATTCAGTAATGTGCATGATATGAGATAGTACACTCATGCAGCTCAGTATGCAAAACTACCAGGCAGTTTTCTTTACAAAAATCAACATTGGCGCCTTTAACATTTTGCTACAACTAATTTTAGATCAGATAAAGGTTGGATTCACGCCGATTAACAAAATACATGCTGATGTAAAAATATAGTGATATACAACTAGTACTTACATCAGCATTGGAGCACAGAGAATTCCCGCAAGATATTTTCCTCGAATACAATCCCAATGAAGGAAGTCTTCTATCATTTAACCTTATTTTCTAAAATAGAGATGGGTAAGAAACATGTAGAAAATATGATCAGAATGCTATAAAATTTCATGATGCAAGGATACGCACACGCTTCTTAGAATGGAGTTGACATATTTTTGCTGGACTAGAGCGGACTAGTTCTTCGGCCATTGGAATCTGCTTATTATCAGTAGGAGTTGGGTTTCTCTGTGCTGGAGCAGTATCTATAAAAACTGGAGTTGGTTTATTATCTCCTGGCGTTTGGATCTTTTGCAAAGACCTGGTTTGTAACCCTTCAGATTCTAACATAGTCGTCTTCCCCTTGCATGCCTTGTATAGAAGAATGGCGCTTCAATTATAAAACATGCTACAACAGAGAGATGGAATAGGTACTGAAGAATAGAAAGGCATGACATATTGACATGTATTCCCTCCATCTGGAAAAAATGGATGGGTCTAGGTGTATTTCAGTTCTAGATACATCCTTTTTTATCCATTTCGGCAACATGTAATCCGGACGGAGGGAGTATGGTGTAAGAGCTAGGGATACGATAGGACAACACAGTAAAAAACACTAGTTGAATGTAAAACTGTATGCTAGCGGAATACGTACAGAAAAAACTAAGGCAACATACACGTGTATGATAGGGAAACTAAGATGGCATTGCAACAGAGCACTAGAACAACACTTGAATGTAAAAAAACATGGTATGGTAGACAGATGAAGTACATACTGATGAATAACAATGCATAAGATATTCAGAAGCATGATGTCCAAATTAAGCAGATAGCATTGCGATAGAGTAGAATGACAGTACTTGAATTTGAAAACATGTTATCATGAATGGAATAGGTACTGAAAAACAGGAAGGCATGACATATTTACATGCATGATCAGCATGCTAAGCACATGGCATTGCAACAGAGTAGATACACTCCAGGACATTATATGCATGTTGTACCCATATCACCGGCCAAGTTAGAGCAAGGACCTTGTGGGGTGAAGAGGATTCAACATCTTTTTGCAAGTCTTCTGAAGAACTGCCTTTACATGTTCCATCATATTGGGTATCATTGACATCAAGTTTATTGGCCTTTACATTGCTCCGTGAGGTTCTTGTGGATATATCAGTGTGTGCAATTATATCTGACATGCATGGAACACAACTAGTAGTTAGATATATGTAATGAGTGCCTGTAGGAGACGACATAAATAGTAGGACTGGGGTTAACTACCAGCAACAGGTCTCAAAAACTAAAGGGAGACCACAGATGAAAGCTACAGAATATGTATCGTTTGTACTCGAGATTAACTAGATGGCACACAAAAGTATTAAAGAACAACATAGGTAATACTAGAAGTGGTATAATACTATAATCACCAGCCTGTGGGATAGCATTGGCTGATGGATGATAACTATGGAACAGTGTTACCTAAAGAACAAGTATCTTAGCTGAACTATGGAACAACGTTAACCCCTGGACAAGACCCGTAAGAGATCAACATGAATATACAGTGAAATGTGATAATCTATTTTCCATGCTTAGATGAATAACAAAGGATAAATGTTGCACACAAGTAAGATGAGGGTACAACCTATCTGGCTGCCATCCATAGGAGCGAGCATCATGTGCTGACTTGTCGATGGCCCTGCAGTTGTTGTGGCTGTCCATGTCGGGCACGCGCATTCGATGCAGGGAACTGTTGAGTGGGGACTATAGCTCCCTTCTGGTGTATGCTTCCCTTGTTGGAGCAGCTGCGGTGAGTCGGAAGACGGTGTGGCTGAACATGCAGATAACGCATAATGTTAAGAACGACACATCTCTTTGATCTGAAGAAATACACTAAGAGATCAACAGCTAGGTACGAGAGTGGTCATACGTCTGTTGACTGAAGACTAAATTGGGGTCACACGATTTTATTTTATTTTGGTACTATCCGATCTACGCCGGATGGCTTGATGGCCGTCTTGTGCCTCCCGGCTGACACTATTAGGAATCTTCCCCGAAGAGCCAGTGACCAACGGCAGAGCAGCTTGCCTCCGCCGTCCATGGCCCCGGCCAAAACCCCGCTCCCCGCCCCACCGCACTGCCATGATTGCGTCGCCCCCGGGCCAATCCACAAAGACTCCCCGTCATCCAGATCCGGCGGCGGCAGTACCTTCAACCCACGCAACTCTAAGATAGCCATCTAAGCGCTGCTTCTGAGGCGAACTTGCGGCCCCGCACCCTTACGTTAGACACCAGCCAACCGGCAGCCTAGGAGCTCCGCCGCCTCGAGGGGTGCTGCTTCCCATTGGGAATCGATTGGCCCAGAATAAAAATTCAGACAACTGACGCCTAAATAAAGTGATTTGAGATGAGGGTGCAACCTATCTGGCGGCATGGTGAAGTAGGCAGGTCCAGTTGCCGAGTCGGTGAGGCCGGTGCGGTTTGCGGTGGCCACCGGCGGCAGGGAAACAGTGATGTCGCGACGGTCGATGGCTACGGGGAAGCAGCGCCGGGACTCTGGACGGATCCGAAGTTGGAGCCGCTCCAGCGCCGTGAACAACGGCGGGGGTGAATCGGCTCCGGTATGGTTCACGCGGCCGCCATCAAGGCAGCTCCAGCAGCACGGAGTAAGAGGCACACGGCCCAGTGCACGACAGCAAATGGACAGCATCTTTGGCATTAGGGAGGAGGGCGGTTGTGAAATTGGTGCGGTGGGGACCGCCGTGGAGGAGGGGCTAAGGTTTCGCGGCTCGGGAGAAGGGAGCTTCCGGGGAGAAGGTGATTTGGCGTCCACGAGGTATGAATGGGGGGAATTGGGAGGGGAGTGGAACCATGTTTTATGGACGCATTTGTCTGAGATGTGAGGGGGAGTTACAGTTCTACCCCTGCCTTTAGGCTTCTCGGCTTGGGTCTGTGTACTGAGGGTTGGGGATAGTAGAGTAACTTTGCTTCTCCCCAAATAGTGGGCGGGAGCGATTTCGGGCGAGGAGGGCGTGTTCTGAAATATAGTGGGCGCGAGCGATTTCGGGCGAGGAGAGCGTGTTTTGAAATAGTGGGCGCGAGCTATTTCGGGCGAGGAGAGCGTGTTTTGCCGACCATGGTTTATGAATTATTCGGCACATGTCATTTCGGCCGAGGAGAAGGCGCGCTTGGATGAAGTTACGAACCTACCCTCGATGTACAACGGGCCAATTAATGCGTCTCCCACATAGGATGGTAATTCTGCGTCTCCCATTTATTTGCTCGGGCGAATTCCACCGAGTAGAGGATGTTTAACGGTTCGTTCAAAATTTGGGAGAACGATCATCCACGTCTACCTTACCAAGTCGATTCGAATCAAATTTTGAAATATTAGCTTGCCACTTCTTTTTTAGATGGAGAGATGATGCTCGGGAGTAATGTGTTTTTACATGCTCGTTGCTAGCGATTTACTATATGACAAATAGTTGACCCACTCAAAAACGGGAATCAAACACAAAATGAAATATCTCGATTCAATGAAATAGCTTGTTCACCAGGTCAAAATAGTGAACTAAATCCAAAATTGAACACCTCAATCGAATAGCATGTTGTACAGTATTATAGTACTCCATGAACATGTTGAAAGTCAAATTAATGAACTTGTTTGATATATGCATATATCCGTTCATGTGTGGATTGCAGACAACATGTTCTCCAATTTAAATATTTGAATGCAAGTTTATATCGAAACATGGTTTATATCAGTCTTTGATGCATAAAACGCGACCTCCCCCTCTCCCGGACTCCTGCTCTCTCTCTCTCTCTC